>NC_092088.1:107607071-107769571 GCF_045679555.1 Salvelinus alpinus
GAGCCATAATGGAGACTAGGTATCTACCACCCCACTACCACTATTACATTAGAGCCATAATGGAGACTAGGTATCTACCACCCCACTACCTCTATAAGATTAGAGCCATAAGGGCACTTGGCATCTACCACCGCACTACCACTATCAGATTAGAGCCATAATGGAGACTAGGTGTCTACCACACCACTACCACTACCAGATTAGAGCCATAATGGAGACTAGGTATCTACCACCCCACTACCACTATTACATTAGAGCCATAATGGAGACTAGGTATCTACCACCCCACTACCTCTATAAGATTAGAGCCATAAGGGCACTTGGCATCTACCACCGCACTACCACTATCAGATTAGAGCCATAAAGGCACTAGGCATCTTCCACCCCACTACCAGATTAGAGCCATAATGGAGACTAGGTATCTACCACCCCACTACCACTATAAGATTAGAGCCATAAGGGCACTTAGCATCTACCACCCCACTACCACTATCAGATTAGAGCCATAAAGGCACTAGGCATCTATCACCCCACTACCACTACCAGATTAGAGCCATAAAGGCACTAGGCATCTACCACCCCACTACCACTATCAGATTAGAGCCATAATGGAGACTAGGTATCTACCACCCCACTACCACTACCAGATTAGAGCCATAATGGAGACTAGGTATCTACCACCCCACTACCACTATCAGATTAGAGCCATAAGGGCACTAGGCATCTACCACCCCACTACCACTACCAGATTAGAGCCATAAAGGCACTAGGCATCTACCACCCCACTACCACTATCAGATTAGAGCCATAATGGAGACTAGGTATCTACCACCCCACTACCACTACCAGATTAGAGCCATAATGGAGACTAGGTATCTACCACCCCACTACCACTATCAGATTAGAGCCATAAGGGCACTAGGCATTTACCACCCCACTACCACTACCAGATTAGAGCCATAATGGAGACTAGGTATCTACCACCCCACTACCACTATCAGATTAGAGCCATAATGGAGACTAGGTATCTACCACCCCACTACCACTATCAGATTAGAGCCATAATGGAGACTAGGTGTCTACCACACCACTACCACTACCAGATTAGAGCCATAATGGAGACTAGGTATCTACCACCCCACTACCACTATTAGATTAGAGCCATAATGGAGACTAGGTATCTACCACCCCACTACCTCTATAAGATTAGAGCCATAAGGGAACTTGGCATCTACCACCGCACTACCACTATCAGATTAGAGCCATAATGGAGACTAGGTGTCTACCACACCACTACCACTACCAGATTAGAGCCATAATGGAGACTAGGTATCTACCACCCCACTACCACTATCAGATTAGAGCCATAATGGAGACTAGGTATCTACCACCCCACTACCACTATCAGATTAGAGCCATAAGGGCACTAGGCATCTATCACCCCACTACCACTATCAGATTAGAGCCATAAAGGCACTAGGCATCTTCCACCCCACTACCAGATTAGAGCCATAATGGAGACTAGGTATCTACCACCCCACTACCACTATAAGATTAGAGCCATAAGGGCACTTAGCATCTACCACCCCACTACCACTATCAGATTAGAGCCATAATGGCACTAGGCATCTATCACCCCACTACCACTACCAGATTAGAGCCATAAAGGCACTAGGCATCTACCACCCCACTACCACTATCAGATTAGAGCCATAATGGAGACTAGGTATCTACCACCCCACTACCACTACCAGATTAGAGCCATAATGGAGACTAGGTATCTACCACCCCACTACCACTATCAGATTAGAGCCATAAGGGCACTAGGCATCTACCACCCCACTACCACTACCAGATTAGAGCCATAAAGGCACTAGGCATCTACCACCCCACTACCACTATCAGATTAGAGCCATAATGGAGACTAGGTATCTACCACCCCACTACCACTACCAGATTAGAGCCATAATGGAGACTAGGTATCTACCACCCCACTACCACTATCAGATTAGAGCCATAAGGGCACTAGGCATTTACCACCCCACTACCACTACCAGATTAGAGCCATAATGGAGACTAGGTATCTACCACCCCACTACCACTATCAGATTAGAGCCATAATGGAGACTAGGTATCTACCACACCACTACCACTACCAGATTAGAGCCATAATGGAGAGTAGGTATCATCCACCCCACTACCACTATCAGATTAGAGCCATAATGGAGACTAGGTATCTACCACCCCTCTACCACTACCAGATTAGAGCCATAATAAGAGACTAGGTATCTACCACCCCACTACCACTATCAGATTAGAGCCATAAGGGCACTTAGCATCTACCACCCCACTACCACTATCAGATTAGAGCCATAAAGGCACTAGGCATCTATCACCCCACTAGCACTATCAGATTAGAGCCCTAATGGTGACCAGGTATCTACCACCCCACTACCACTATCAGATTAGAGCCATAATGGAGACTAGGTATCTACCACCCCTCTACCACTACCAGATTAGAGCCATAATGGAGACTAGGTATCTACCACCCCACTACCACTATCAGATTAGAGCCATAAGGGCACTAGGCATCTACCACCCCACTACCACCATCAGATTAGAGCCATAAAGGCACTAGGCATCTACCACCACGCTACCACTATCAGATTAGAGCCATAAGGGCACTAGACATCTACCACCCCACTACCACTATCAGATTAGAGCCATAATGGAGACTAGGTATCTACCTCCCCGCTACCACTATCAGATTAGAGCCATAAAGGCACTAGGCATCTACCACCCCACTACCACTATCAGATTAGAGCCATAATGGAGACTAGGTATCTACCACCCCACTACCACTATAAGATTAGAGCCATAATGGAGACTAGGTATCTACCACCCCACTACCACTACCAGATTAGAGCCATAATGGAGACTAGGTATCTACCACCCCACTACCACTATCAGATTAGAGCCATAAGGGCACTAGGCATCTACCACCCCACTACCACTATCAGATTAGAGCCATAAAGGCACTAGGCATCTACCACCCCACTACCACTATCAGATTAAAGCCATAATGGAGACTAGGTATCTACCACCCCACTACCACTATAAGATTAGAGCCATAATGGAGACTAGGTATCTACCACCCCACTACCACTACCAGATTAGAGCCATAATGGAGACTAGGTATCTACCACCCCACTACCACTATTACATTAGAGCCATAATGGAGACTAGGTATCTACCACCCCACTACCACTATCAGATTAGAGCCATAATGGTGACTAGGTATCTACCACCCCACTACCTCTATCAGATTAGAGCCATAATGGAGACTAGGTATCTACCACCCCACTACCACTATCAGATTAGAGCCATAAAGGCACTAGGCATTTTCCACCCCACTACCAGATTAGAGCCATAATGGAGACTAGGTATCTACCACCCCACTACCACTATAAGATTAGAGCCATAAGGGCACTTAGCATCTACCACCCCACTACCACTATCAGATTAGAGCCATAAAGGCACTAGGCATCTATCACCCCACTAGCACTATCAGATTAGAGCCCTAATGGTGACCAGGTATCTACCACCCCACTACCACTATCAGATTAGAGCCATAATGGAGACTAGGTATCTACCACCCCTCTACCATATCCAGATTAGAGCCATAATGGAGACTAGGTATCTACCACCCCACTACCACTATCAGATTAGAGCCATAAGGGCACTAGGCATCTACCACCCCACTACCACCATCAGATTAGAGCCATAAAGGCACTAGGCATCTACCACCACGCTACCATTATCAGATTAGAGCCATAAGGGCACTAGACATCTACCACCCCACTACCACTATCAGATTAGAGCCATAATGGAGACTAGGTATCTACCACCCCACTACCTCTATCAGATTAGAGCCATAATGGAGACTAGGTATCTACCACCCCACTACCTCTATCAGATTAGAGCCATAATGGAGACTAGGTATCTACCACCCCACTACCTCTATAAGATTAGAGCCATAAGGGCACTTGGCATCTACCACCGCACTACCACTATCAGATTAGAGCCATAATGGAGACTAGGTGTCTACCACACCACTACCACTACCAGATTAGAGCCATAATGGAGACTAGGTATCTACCACCCCACTACCACTATTACATTAGAGCCATAATGGAGACTAGGTATCTACCACCCCACTACCTCTATAAGATTAGAGCCATAAGGGCACTTGGCATCTACCACCGCACTACCACTATCAGATTAGAGCCATAAAGGCACTAGGCATCTTCCACCCCACTACCAGATTAGAGCCATAATGGAGACTAGGTATCTACCACCCCACTACCACTATAAGATTAGAGCCATAAGGGCACTTAGCATCTACCACCCCACTACCACTATCAGATTAGAGCCATAAAGGCACTAGGCATCTATCACCCCACTACCACTACCAGATTAGAGCCATAAAGGCACTAGGCATCTACCACCCCACTACCACTATCAGATTAGAGCCATAATGGAGACTAGGTATCTACCACCCCACTACCACTACCAGATTAGAGCCATAATGGAGACTAGGTATCTACCACCCCACTACCACTATCAGATTAGAGCCATAAGGGCACTAGGCATCTACCACCCCACTACCACTACCAGATTAGAGCCATAAAGGCACTAGGCATCTACCACCCCACTACCACTATCAGATTAGAGCCATAATGGAGACTAGGTATCTACCACCCCACTACCACTACCAGATTAGAGCCATAATGGAGACTAGGCATCTACCACCCCACTACCACTATCAGATTAGAGCCATAATGGAGACTAGGTATCTACCACCCCACTACCACTATCAGATTAGAGCCATAATGGAGACTAGGTATCTACCACCCCACTACCACTACCAGATTAGAGCCATAATGGAGACTAGGTATCTACCACACCACTACCACTACCAGATTAGAGCCATAATGGAGAGTAGGTATCATCCACCCCACTACCACTATCAGATTAGAGCCATAATGGAGACTAGGTATCTACCACCCCTCTACCACTACCAGATTAGAGCCATAATAAGAGACTAGGTATCTACCACCCCACTACCACTATCAGATTAGAGCCATAATGGAGACTAGGTATCTACCACCCCACTACCACTATAAGATTAGAGCCATAAGGGCACTTAGCATCTACCACCCCACTACCATTATCAGATTAGAGCCATAAAGGCACTAGGCATCTATCACCCCACTAGCACTATCAGATTAGAGCCCTAATGGTGACCAGGTATCTACCACCCCACTACCACTATCAGATTAGAGCCATAATGGAGACTAGGTATCTACCACCCCTCTACCACTACCAGATTAGAGCCATAATGGAGACTAGGTATCTACCACCCCACTACCACTATCAGATTAGAGCCATAAGGGCACTAGGCATCTACCACCCCACTACCACCATCAGATTAGAGCCATAAAGGCACTAGGCATCTACCACCACGCTACCACTATCAGATTAGAGCCATAAGGGCACTAGACATCTACCACCCCACTACCACTATCAGATTAGAGCCATAATGGAGACTAGGTATCTACCTCCCCGCTACCACTATCAGATTAGAGCCATAAAGGCACTAGGCATCTACCACCCCACTACCACTATCAGATTAGAGCCATAATGGAGACTAGGTATCTACCACCCCACTACCACTATAAGATTAGAGCCATAATGGAGACTAGGTATCTACCACCCCACTACCACTACCAGATTAGAGCCATAATGGAGACTAGGTATCTACCACCCCACTACCACTATCAGATTAGAGCCATAAGGGCACTAGGCATCTACCACCCCACTACCACTATCAGATTAGAGCCATAAAGGCACTAGGCATCTACCACCCCACTACCACTATCAGATTAAAGCCATAATGGAGACTAGGTATCTACCACCCCACTACCACTATAAGATTAGAGCCATAATGGAGACTAGGTATCTACCACCCCACTACCACTACCAGATTAGAGCCATAATGGAGACTAGGTATCTACCACCCCACTACCACTATTACATTAGAGCCATAATGGAGACTAGGTATCTACCACCCCACTACCACTATCAGATTAGAGCCATAATGGTGACTAGGTATCTACCACCCCACTACCTCTATCAGATTAGAGCCATAATGGAGACTAGGTATCTACCACCCCACTACCACTATCAGATTAGAGCCATAAAGGCACTAGGCATTTTCCACCCCACTACCAGATTAGAGCCATAATGGAGACTAGGTATCTACCACCCCACTACCACTATAAGATTAGAGCCATAAGGGCACTTAGCATCTACCACCCCACTACCACTATCAGATTAGAGCCATAAAGGCACTAGGCATCTATCACCCCACTAGCACTATCAGATTAGAGCCCTAATGGTGACCAGGTATCTACCACCCCACTACCACTATCAGATTAGAGCCATAATGGAGACTAGGTATCTACCACCCCTCTACCATATCCAGATTAGAGCCATAATGGAGACTAGGTATCTACCACCCCACTACCACTATCAGATTAGAGCCATAAGGACACTAGGCATCTACCACCCCACTACCACCATCAGATTAGAGCCATAAAGGCACTAGGCATCTACCACCACGCTACCACTATCAGATTAGAGCCATAAGGGCACTAGACATCTACCACCCCACTACCACTATCAGATTAGAGCCATAATGGAGACTAGGTATCTACCACCCCACTACCTCTATCAGATTAGAGCCATAATGGAGACTAGGTATCTACCACCCCGCTACCACTATCAGATTAGAGACATAAGGGCATTAGGCATCTACCACCCCACTACCACTATCAGATTAGAGCCATAAAGGCACTAGACATCTACCACCCCACTACCACTTTCAGATTAGAGCCATAATGGAGACTAGGTATCTACCACCCCACTACCTCTATCAGATTAGAGCCATAATGGAGACTAGGTATCTACCACCCCGCTACCACTATCAGATTAGAGACATAAGGGCACTAGGCATCTACCACCCCACTACCACTATCAGATTAGAGCCATAAAGGCACTAGACATCTACCACCCCACTACCACTATCAGATTAGAGACATAATTTTAGACTAGGTATCTACCACCCCATTACCTCTATCAGATTAGAGCCCTAATGGAGACCAGGTATCTACCACCCCACTACCACTATCAGATTAGAGCCATAATGGAGACTAGGTATCTACCACCCCTCTACCACTACCAGATTAGAGCCATAATGGAGACTAGGTATCTACCACCCCTCTACCACTACCAGATTAGAGCCATAATGGAGACTAGGTATCTACCACCCCACTACCACTATCAGATTAGAGCCATAAGGGCACTAGGGATCTACCACCACACTACCACTATCAGATTAGAGCCATAAGGGCACTAGGCATCTACCACCCCACTACCACTATCAGATTAGAACCATAAAGGCACTAGGCATCTACCACCCCACTACCACTATCAGATTAGAGCCATAATGGAGACTAGGTATCTACCACCCCACTACCACTATCAGATTAGAGCCATAAAGGCACTAGGCATCTACCACCCCACTACCACTATCAGATTAGAGCCATAATGGAGACTAGGTATCTACCACCCCACTACCACTATCAGATTAGAGACATAAGGGCACTAGGCATTTACCACCCCACTACCACTATCAGATTAGAGCCATAATGGAGACTAGGTATCTACCACCCCACTACCACTATCAGATTAGAGCCATAATGGAGACTAGGTATCTACCACCCCACTACCACTACCAGATTAGAGCCATAATGGAGACTAGGTATCTACCACACCACTACCACTACCAGATTAGAGCCATAATGGAGAGTAGGTATCATCCACCCCACTACCACTATCAGATTAGAGCCATATTGGAGACTAGGTATCTACCACCCCTCTACCACTACCAGATTAGAGCCATAATAAGAGACTAGGTATCTACCACCCCACTACCACTATCAGATTAGAGCCATAAGGGCACTAGGCATCTACCACCCCACTACCACTATCAGATTAGAGCCATAATGGAGACTAGGTGTCTACCACACCACTACCACTACCAGATTAGAGCCATAATGGAGACTAGGTATCTACCACCCCACTACCACTATTATATTAGAGCCATAATGGAGACTAGGTATCTACCACCCCACTACCTCTATCAGATTAGAGCCATAATGGAGACTAGGTATCTACCACCCCACTACCTCTATAAGATTAGAGCCATAAGGGCACTTGGCATCTACCACCGCACTACCACTATCAGATTAGAGCCATAAAGGCACTAGGCATCTTCCACCCCACTACCAGATTAGAGCCATAATGGAGACTAGGTATCTACCACCCCACTACCACTATAAGATTAGCGCCATAAGGGCACTTAGCATCTACCACCCCACTACCACTATCAGATTAGAGCCATAAAGGCACTAGGCATCTATCACCCCACTACCACTACCAGATTAGAGCCATAAAGGCACTAGGCATCTACCACCCCACTACCACTATCAGATTAGAGCCATAATGGAGACTAGGTATCTACCACCCCACTACCACTACCAGATTAGAGCCATAATGGAGACTAGGTATCTACCACCCCACTACCACTATCAGATTAGAGCCATAAGGGCACTAGGCATCTACCACCCCACTACCACTACCAGATTAGAGCCATAAAGGCACTAGGCATCTACCACCCCACTACCACTATCAGATTAGAGCCATAATGGAGACTAGGTGTCTACCACCCCACTACCACTACCAGATTAGAGCCATAATGGAGACTAGGTATCTACCACCCCACTACCACTATCAGATTAGAGCCATAAGGGCACTAGGCATTTACCACCCCACTACCACTATCAGATTAGAGCCATAATGGAGACTAGGTATCTACCACCCCACTACCACTATCAGATTAGAGCCATAATGGAGACTAGGTATCTACCACCCCACTACCACTACCAGATTAGAGCCATAATGGAGACTAGGTATCTACCACACCACTACCACTACCAGATTAGAGCCATAATGGAGAGTAGGTATCATCCACCCCACTACCACTATCAGATTAGAGCCATAATGGAGACTAGGTATCTACCACCCCTCTACCACTACCAGATTAGAGCCATAATAAGAGACTAGGTATCTACCACCCCACTACCACTATCAGATTAGAGCCATAATGGAGACTAGGTATCTACCACCCCACTACCACTATAAGATTAGAGCCATAAGGGCACTTAGCATCTACCACCCCACTACCACTATCAGATTAGAGCCATAAAGGCACTAGGCATCTATCACCCCACTAGCACTATCAGATTAGAGCCCTAATGGTGACCAGGTATCTACCACCCCACTACCACTATCAGATTAGAGCCATAATGGAGACTAGGTATCTACCACCCCTCTACCACTACCAGATTAGAGCCATAATGGAGACTAGGTATCTACCACCCCACTACCACTATCAGATTAGAGCCATAAGGGCACTAGGCATCTACCACCCCACTACCACCATCAGATTAGAGCCATAAAGGCACTAGGCATCTACCACCACGCTACCACTATCAGATTAGAGCCATAAGGGCACTAGACATCTACCACCCCACTACCACTATCAGATTAGAGCCATAATGGAGACTAGGTATCTACCTCCCCGCTACCACTATCAGATTAGAGCCATAAAGGCACTAGGCATCTACCACCCCACTACCACTATCAGATTAGAGCCATAATGGAGACTAGGTATCTACCACCCCACTACCACTATAAGATTAGAGCCATAATGGAGACTAGGTATCTACCACCCCACTACCACTACCAGATTAGAGCCATAATGGAGACTAGGTATCTACCACCCCACTACCACTATCAGATTAGAGCCATAAGGGCACTAGGCATCTACCACCCCACTACCACTATCAGATTAGAGCCATAAAGGCACTAGGCATCTACCACCCCACTACCACTATCAGATTAAAGCCATAATGGAGACTAGGTATCTACCACCCCACTACCACTACCAGATTAGAGCCATAATGGAGACTAGGTATCTACCACCCCACTACCACTATTACATTAGAGCCATAATGGAGACTAGGTATCTACCACCCCACTACCACTATCAGATTAGAGCCATAATGGTGACTAGGTATCTACCACCCCACTACCTCTATCAGATTAGAGCCATAATGGAGACTAGGTATCTACCACCCCACTACCACTATCAGATTAGAGCCATAAAGGCACTAGGCATTTTCCACCCCACTACCAGATTAGAGCCATAATGGAGACTAGGTATCTACCACCCCACTACCACTATAAGATTAGAGCCATAAGGGCACTTAGCATCTACCACCCCACTACCACTATCAGATTAGAGCCATAAAGGCACTAGGCATCTATCACCCCACTAGCACTATCAGATTAGAGCCCTAATGGTGACCAGGTATCTACCACCCCACTACCACTATCAGATTAGAGCCATAATGGAGACTAGGTATCTACCACCCCTCTACCATATCCAGATTAGAGCCATAATGGAGACTAGGTATCTACCACCCCACTACCACTATCAGATTAGAGCCATAAGGGCACTAGGCATCTACCACCCCACTACCACCATCAGATTAGAGCCATAAAGGCACTAGGCATCTACCACCACGCTACCACTATCAGATTAGAGCCATAAGGGCACTAGACATCTACCACCCCACTACCACTATCAGATTAGAGCCATAATGGAGACTAGGTATCTACCTCCCCGCTACCACTATCAGATTAGAGCCATAAAGGCACTAGGCATCTACCACCCCACTACCACTATCAGATTAGAGACATAAGGGCACTAGGCATCTACCACCCCACTACAACTATCAGATTAGAGCCATAATGGAGACTAGGTATCTACCACCCCACTACCACTACCAGATTAGAGCCATAATGGAGACTAGGTATCTACCATCCCACTACCACTATCAGATTAGAGCCATAAGGGCACTAGAAATCTACCATCCCACTACCAATATCAGATTAGAGCCATAATGGAGACTAGGTATCTACCACCCCACTACCACTATAAGATTAGAGCCATAATGGAGACTAGGTATCTAACACCCCACTACCACTACCAGATTAGAGCCATAATGGAGACTAGGTATCTACCACCCCACTACCACTATCAGATTAGAGCCATAAGGGCACTAGGCATCTACCACCCCACTACCACTATAAGATTAGAGCCATAATGGAGACTAGGTATCTACCACCCCACTACCACTACCAGATTAGAGCCATAATGGAGACTAGGTATCTACCACCCCACTACCACTATCAGATTAGAGCCATAAGGGCACTAGGCATCTACCACCCCACTACCACTATCAGATTAGAGCCATAATGGAGACTAGGTATCTACCTCCCCACTGCCACTATCAGATTAGAGCCATAAAGGAGACTAGGCATCTACCACCCCACTACCACTATCAGATTAGAGCCATAATGGAGACTAGGTATCTACCACCCCACTACCACTATCAGATTAGAGACATAAGGGCACTAGGCATCTACCACCCCACTACCACTATCAGATTAGAGCCATAATGGAGACTAGGTATCTACCACCCCACTACCACTATCAGATTAGAGCCATAATGGAGACTAGGTATCTACCACCCCACTACCACTACCAGATTAGAGCCATAATGGAGACTAGGTATCTACCACCCCCACTACCACTATCAGATTAGAGCCATAAGGGCACTAGGCATCTACCACCCAACTACCACTATCAGATTAGAGCCATAAAGGCACTAGGCATCTACCACCCCACTACCACTATCAGATTAGAGCCATAATGGAGACTAGGTATCTACCACCCCCCTACCACTATCAGATTAGAGCCATAATGGAGACTAGGTATCTACCACCCCACTACCACTATCAGATTAGAGCCATAATGGAGACTAGGTATCTACCACCCCACTACCACTACCAGATTAGAGCCATAATGGAGACTAGGTATCTACCACCCCACTACCACTATCAGATTAGAGCCATAAGGGCACTAGAAATCTACCATCCCACTACCACTATCAGATTAGAGCCATAATGGAGACTAGGTATCTACCACCCCACTACCACTATAAGATTAGAGCCATAATGGAGACTAGGTATCTAACACCCCACTACCACTACCAGATTAGAGCCATAATGGAGACTAGGTATCTACCACCCCACTACCACTATCAGATTAGAGCCATAAGGGCACTAGGCATCTACCACCCCACTACCACTATAAGATTAGAGCCATAATGGAGACTAGGTATCTACCACCCCACTACCACTACCAGATTAGAGCCATAATGGAGACTAGGTATCTACCACCCCACTACCACTATCAGATTAGAGCCATAAGGGCACTAGACATCTACCACCCACTACCACTATCAGATTAGAGCCATAATGGAGACTAGGTATCTACCTCCCCGCTGCCACTATCAGATTAGAGCCATAAAGGCACTAGGCATCTACCACCCCACTACCACTATCAGATTAGAGCCATAATGCAGACTAGGTATCTACCACCCCACTACCACTATCAGATTAGAGACATAAGGGCACTAGGCATCTACCACCCCACTACCACTATCAGATTAGAGCCATAATGGAGACTAGGTATCTACCACCCCACTACCACTATCAGATTAGAGCCATAATGGAGACTAGGTATCTACCACCCCACTACCACTACCAGATTAGAGCCATAATGGAGACTAGGTATCTACCACCCCCACTACCACTATCAGATTAGAGCCATAAGGGCACTAGGCATCTACCACCCCACTACCACTATCAGATTAGAGCCATAATGGCACTAGGCATCTACCACCCCACTACCACTATCAGATTAGAGCCATAATGGAGACTAGGTATCTACCACCCCCCTACCACTATCAGATTAGAGCCATAATGGAGACTAGGTATCTACCACCCCACTACCACTATCAGATTAGAGCCATAATGGAGAATAGGTATCTACCACCCCACTACCACTACCAGATTAGAGCCATAATGGAGACTAGGTATCTACCACCCCACTACCACTATCAGATTAGAGACATAAGGGCACTAGGCATCTACCACCCCACTACAACTATCAGATTAGAGCCATAATGGAGACTAGGTATCTACCACCCCACTACCACTATCAGATTACAGCCATAATGGAGACTAGGTATCTACCACCCCACTACAACTACCAGATTAGAGCCATAATGGAGACTAGGTATCTACCACCCCACTACCACTATTAGATTAGAGCCATAAGGGCACTAGGCATCTACCACCCCACTACCACTATCAGATTAGAGCCATAAAGGCACTAGGCATCTACCACCCCGCTACCACTATCAGATTAGAGCCATAAGGGCACTAGACATCTACCACCCCACTACCACTATCAGATTAGAGCCATAATGGAGACTAGGTATCTACCTCCCCGCTACCACTATCAGATTAGAGCCATAAAGGCACTAGGCATCTACCACCCCACTACCACTATCAGATTAGAGCCATAATGGAGACTAGGTATCTACCACCCCACTACCACTACCAGATTAGAGCCATAAGGGCACTAGGCATCTACCACCCCACTACAACTATCAGATTAGAGCCATAATGGAGACTAGGTATCTACCACCCCACTACCACTATCAGATTAGAGCCATAATGGAGACTAGGTATCTACCACCCCACTACCACTACCAGATTAGAGCCATAATGGAGACTAGGTATCTACCACCCCACTACCACTATCAGATTACAGCCATAAGGGCACTAGGCATCTACCACCCCACTACCACTATCAGATTAGAGCCATAAAGGCACTAGGCATCTACCACCCCACTACCACTATCAGATTAGAGCCATAATGGAGACTAGGTATCTACCACCCCACTACCACTATAAGATTAGAGCCATAATGGAGACTAGGTATCTACCACCCCACTACCACTATCAGATTAGAGCCATAATGGAGAATAGGTATCTAAGACCCCACTACCACTACCAGATTAGAGCCATAATGGAGACTAGGTATCTACCACCCCACTACCACTATCAGATTAGAGCCATAAGGGCACTAGGCATCTACCACCCCACTACCACTATCAGATTAGAGCCATAAAGGCACTAGGCATCTACCACCCCACTACCACTATCAGATTAGAGCCATAATGGAGACTAGGTATCTACCACCCCACTACCACTATAAAATTAGAGCCATAATGGAGACTAGGTATCTACCACCCCACTACCACTACCAGATTAGAGCCATAATGGAGACTAGGTATCTACCACCCCACTACCACTATCAGATTAGAGCCATAAGGGCACTAGGCATCTACCACCCCACTACCACTATAAGATTAGAGCCATAATGGAGACTAGGTATCTACCACCCCACTACCACTACCAGATTAGAGCCATAATGGAGACTAGGTATCTACCACCCCACTACCACTATCAGATTAGAGCCATAAGGGCACTAGACATCTACCACCCCACTACCACTATCAGATTAGAGCCATAATGGAGACTAGGTATCTACCTCCCCGCTACCACTATCAGATTAGAGCCATAAAGGCACTAGGCATCTACCACCCCACTACCACTATCAGATTAGAGCCATAATGGAGACTAGGTATCTACCACCCCACTACCACTATCAGATTAGAGACATAAGGGCACTAGGCATCTACCACCCCACTACAACTATCAGATTAGAGCCATAATGGAGACTAGGTATCTACCACCCCACTACCACTATCAGATTAGAGCCATAATGGAGACTAGGTATCTACCACCCCACTACCACTACCAGATTAGAGCCATAATGGAGACTAGGTATCTACCACCCCACTACCACTATCAGATTAGAGCCATAAGGGCACTAGGCATCTACCACCCCACTACCACTATCAGATTAGAGCCATAAAGGCACTAGGCATCTACCACCCCACTACCACTATAAGATTAGAGCCATAATGGAGACTAGGTATCTACCACCCCACTACCACTATCAGATTAGAGCCATAATGGAGAATAGGTATCTACCACCCCACTACCACTACCAGATTAGAGCCATAATGGAGACTAGGTATCTACCACCCCACTACCACTATAAGATTAGAGCCATAATGGAGACTAGGTATCTACCACCCCACTACCACTACCAGATTAGAGCCATAATGGAGACTAGGTATCTACCACCCCACTACCACTATCAGATTAGAGCCATAAGGGCACTAGGCATCTACCACCCCACTACCACCATCAGATTAGAGCCATAAAGGCACTAGGCATCTACCACCCCGCTACCACTATCAGATTAGAGCCATAAAGGCACTAGGCATCTACCACCCCACTACCACTATCAGATTAGAGCCATAATGGAGACTAGGTATCTACCACCCCACTACCACTATCAGATTAGAGATATAAGGGCACTAGGCATCTACCACCCCACTACAACTATCAGATTAGAGCCATAATGGAGACTAGGTATCTACCACCCCACTACCACTATCAGATTAGAGCCATAATGGAGAATAGGTATCTACCACCCCACTACCACTACCAGATTAGAGCCATAATGGAGACTAGGTATCTACCACCCCACTACCACTATCAGATTAGAGCCATAAGGGCACTAGGCATCTACCACCCCACTACCACTATCAGATTAGAGCCATAAAGGCACTAGGCATCTACCACCCCACTACCACTATCAGATTAGAGCCATAATGGAGACTAGGTATCTACCACCCCACTACCACTATAAGATTAGAGCCATAATGGAGACTAGGTATCTACCACCCCACTACCACTACCAGATTAGAGCCATAATGGAGACTAGGTATCTACCACCCCACTACCACTATCAGATTAGAGCCATAAGGGCACTAGGCATCTACCACCCCACTACCACTATCAGATTAGAGCCATAATGGAGACTAGGTGTCTACCACACCACTACCACTACCAGATTAGAGCCATAATGGAGACTAGGTATATACCACCCCACTACCACTATCAGATTAGAGCCATAATGGAGACTAGGTATCTACCACCCCACTACCACTATTACATTAGAGCCATAATGGAGACTAGGTATCTACCACCCCACTACCTCTATAAGATTAGAGCCATAAGGGCACTTGGCATCTACCACCCCACTACCACTATCAGATTAGAGCCATAATGGAGACTAGGTATCTACCACCCCACTACCACATTAGAGACATAAGGGCACTAGGCATCTACCACCCCACTACAACTATCAGATTAGAGCCATAATGGAGACTAGGTATCTACCACCCCACTACCACTATCAGATTAGAGCCATAATGGAGAATCAGTATCTACCACCCCACTACCAGATTAGAGCCATAATGGAGACTAGGTATCTACCACCCCACTACCACTATCAGATTAGAGCCATAAGGGCACTAGGCCTCTACCACCCCACTACCACTATCAGATTAGAGCCATAAAGGCACTAGGCATCTACCACCCCACTACCACTATCAGATTAGAGCCATAATGGAGACTAGGTATCTACCACCCCACTACCACTACCAGATTAGAGCCATAATGGAGACTAGGTATCTACCACACCACTACCACTACCAGATTAGAGCCATAATGGAGACTAGGTATCTTCCACCCCACTACCACTATTAGATTAGAGCCATAATGGAGACTAGGTATCTACCACCCACCTACCACTATCAGATTAGAGCCATAATGGAGACTAGGTATCTACCACCCCGCTACCACTATCAGATTAGAGCCATAAGGGCACTAGACATCTACCACCCCACTACAACTATCAGATTAGAGCCATAATGGAGAATAGGTATCTACCACCCCACTACCACTATCAGATTAGAGCCATAATGGAGACTAGGTATCTACCACCCCACTACCACTATCAGATTAGAGCCATAAGGGCACTAGGCATCTATCACCCCACTAGCACTATCAGATTAGAGCCCTAATGGTGACCAGGTATCTACCACCCCACTACCACTATCAGATTAGAGCCATAATGGAGACTAGGTATCTACCATCCCTCTACCACTACCAGATTAGAGCCATAATGGAGACTAGGTATCTACCACCCCACTACCACTATCAGATTAGAGCCATAAGGGCACCAGGCATCTACCACCCCACTACCACTATCAGATTAGAGCCATAAAGGCACTAGGCATCTACCACCCCACGACCACTATCAGATTAGAGCCATAAGGGCACTAGGCATCTACCACCCCACTACCACTATCAGATTAGAGCCATAATGGAGACTAGGTATCTACCACCCCACTACCACTATCAGATTAGAGCCATAATGGAGACTAGGTATCTACCACCCCACTACCACTATCAGATTAGATCCATAATGGAGACTAGGTATCTACCACCCCACTACCACTATCAGATTAGAGCCATAATGGAGACTAGGTATCTACCACCCCACTACCTCTATCAGATTAGAGCCATAATGGAGAGTATGTATCTTCCACCCCACTACCACTATCATATTAGAGCCATAATGGAGACAAGGTATCTACCACCCCACTACCACTATCAAATTAGAGCCATAATGGAGACTAGGTATAAAACACCCCACTACCACTATCAGATTAGAGCCATAATTGAGAAAAGGTTTCTGCCACCCCTCTACCACTACCAGATTAGAGCCATACTGGAGACTAGGTATCTACCACCCCACTACCACTATCAGATTAGAGCCATAATGGAGAGTAGGTATCTTCCACCCCACTACAACTATCAGATTAGAGCCATAGTGGAGACTAGGTATCTACCACCCCACTACCACTATCAGATTAGAGCCATAATGGAGAATGGGTATCTACCACCCCACTACCACTATCAGATTAGAGCCATAAGGGCACTAGGCATCTATCACCCCACTACCACTATCAGATTAGAGCCATAAGGGCACTAGGCATCTACCACCCCACTACCACTATCAGAGCCATAATGGAGACTAGGTATCTACCACCCCACTACCACGATCAGATTAGAGCCATAATGGAGACTAGGCATCTACCACCCCACTACCACTATCAGATTAGAGCCATAATGGAGACTAGGTATCTACCACCCCACTACCACTATCAGATTAGAGCCACAATGGAGACTAGGTATCTACCACCCCACTACCACTATCAGATTAGAGCCATAATGGAGAGTAGGTATCTTCCACCCCACTACAACTATCAGATTAGAGCCATAGTGGAGACTAGGTATCTACCACCCCACTACCACTATCAGATTAGAGTCATAATGGAGAATAGGTATCTACCACCCCACTACCACTATCAGATTAGAGCCATAAGGGCACTAGGCATCTATCACCCCACTACCACTATCAGATTAGAGCCAAATAGGGCACTAGGCATCTACCACCCCACTACCACTATCAGATTAGAGCCATAAAGGCACTAGGCATCTACCACCCCACTACCACTATCAGATTAGAGCCATAATGAAGACTAGGTATCTACCACCCCACTACCACGATCAGATTAGAGCCATAATGGAGACTAGGTATCTACCAACCCACTACCACTAACAGATTAGAGCCATAAGGGCACTAGGCATCTATCACCCCACTAGCACTATCAGATTAGAGCCCTAATGGTGACCAGGTATCTACCACCCAACTACCACTATCAGATTAGAGCCATAATGGAGACTAGGTATCTACCACCCCTCTACCACTACCAGATTAGAGCCATAATGGAGACTAGGTATCTACCACCCCACTACCACTATCAGATTAGAGCCATAAGGGCACTAGGCATCTACCACCCCACTACCACCATCAGATTAGAGCCATAGGGGCACTAGACATCTACCACCCCACTACCACTATCAGATTAGAGCCATAATGGAGACTAGGTATCTACCTCCCCGCTACCACTATCAGATTAGAGCCATAAAGGCACTAGGCATCTACCACCCCACTACCACTATCAGATTAGAGCCATAATGGAGACTAGGTATCTACCACCCCACTACCACTATCAGATTAGAGCCATAATGGAGAATCGGTATCTTCCACCCCACTACCACTATCAGATTAGAGCCATAATGGAGACCAGGTATCTACCACCCCACTACCACTATCAGATTAGAGCCATAATGGAGACTAGGTATCTACCATCCCTCTACCACTACCAGATTAGAGCCATAATGGAGACTAGGTATCTACCACCCCACTACCACTATCAGATTAGAGCCATAAGGGCACCAGGCATCTACCACCCCACTACCACTATCAGATTAGAGCCATAAGGGCACTAGGCATCTACCACCCCACGACCACTATCAGATTAGAGCCATAAGGGCACTAGGCATCTACCACCCCACTACCACTACCAGATTAGAGCCAAAATGGAAACTGGGTATCTACCACCCCACTACCACTATCAGATTAGAGCCATAATGGAGACTAGGTATCTACCACCCCACTACCACTATCAGATTAGATCCATAATGGAGACTAGGTATCTACCACCCCACTACCACTATCAGATTAGAGCCATAATGGAGACAAGGTATCTACCACCCCACTACCTCTATCAGATTAGAGCCATAATGGAGAGTATGTATCTTCCACCCCACTACCACTATCAGATTAGAGCCATAATGGAGACAAGGTATCTACCACCCCACTACCACTATCAAATTAGAGCCATAATGGAGACTAGGTATAAAACACCCCACTACCACTATCAGATTAGAGCCATAATTGAGAAAAGGTTTCTGCCACCCCTCTACCACTACCAGATTAGAGCCATACTGGAGACTAGGTATCTACCACCCCACTACCACTATCAGATTAGAGCCATAATGGAGAGTAGGTATCTTCCACCCCACTACAACTATCAGATTAGAGCCATAGTGGAGACTAGGTATCTACCACCCCACTACCACTATCAGATTAGAGCCATAATGGAGAATGGGTATCTACCACCCCACTACCACTATCAGATTAGAGCCATAAGGGCACTAGGCATCTATCACCCCACTACCACTATCAGATTAGAGCCATAAGGGCACTAGGCATCTACCACCCCACTACCACTATCAGAGCCATAATGGAGACTAGGTATCTACCACCCCACTACCACGATCAGATTAGAGCCATAATGGAGACTAGGTATCTACCAACCCACTACCACTATCAGATTAGAGCCATAATGGAGACTAGGTATCTACCACCCCACTACCACTATCAGATTAGAGCCACAATGGAGACTAGGTATCTACCACCCCACTACCACTATCAGATTAGAGCCATAATGGAGAGTAGGTATCTTCCACCCCACTACAACTATCAGATTAGAGCCATAGTGGAGACTAGGTATCTACCACCCCACTACCACTATCAGATTAGAGTCATAATGGAGAATAGGTATCTACCACCCCACTACCACTATCAGATTAGAGCCATAAGGGCACTAGGCATCTATCACCCCACTACCACTATCAGATTAGAGCCAAATAGGGCACTAGGCATCTACCACCCCACTACCACTATCAGATTAGAGCCATAAAGGCACTAGGCATCTACCACCCCACTACCACTATCAGATTAGAGCCATAATGAAGACTAGGTATCTACCACCCCACTACCACGATCAGATTAGAGCCATAATGGAGACTAGGTATCTACCACCCCACTACCACTAACAGATTAGAGCCATAAGGGCACTAGGCATCTATCACCCCACTAGCACTATCAGATTAGAGCCATAATGGTGACCAGGTATCTACCACCCAACTACCACTATCAGATTAGAGCCATAATGGAGACTAGGTATCTACCACCCCTCTACCACTACCAGATTAGAGCCATAATGGAGACTAGGTATCTACCACCCCACTACCACTATCAGATTAGAGCCATAAGGGCACTAGACATCTACCACCCCACTACCACCATCAGATTAGAGCCATAGGGGCACTAGACATCTACCACCCCACTACCACTATCAGATTAGAGCCATAATGGAGACTAGGTATCTACCTCCCCGCTACCACTATCAGATTAGAGCCATAAAGGCACTAGGCATCTACCACCCCACTACCACTATCAGATTAGAGCCATAATGGAGACTAGGTATCTACCACCCCACTACCACTATCAGATTAGAGCCATAATGGAGAATCGGTATCTTCCACCCCACTACCACTATTAGATTAGAGCCATAATGGAGACTAGGTATCTACCACCCACCTACCACTATCAGATTAGAGCCATAATGGAGACTAGGTATCTACCACCCCGCTACCACTATCAGAATAGAGCCATAAGGGCACTAGACATCTACCACCCCACTACAACTATCAGATTAGAGCCATAATGGAGAATAGGTATCTACCACCCCACTACCACTATCAGATTAGAGCCATAATGGAGACTAGGTATCTACCACCCCACTACCACTATCAGATTAGAGCCATAAGGGCACTAGGCATCTATCACCCCACTAGCACTATCAGATTAGAGCCCTAATGGTGACTAGGTATCTACCACCCCACTACCACTATCAGATTAGAGCAATAATGGAGACTAGGTATCTACCAACCCACTACCACTACCAGATTAGAGCCATAATGGAAACTAGGTATCTACCACCCCACTACCACTATCAGATTAAAGCCATAATGGAGACTAGGTATCTACCACCCCACTACCACTATCAGATTAGAGCCATAATGGAGACTAGGTATCTACCACCCCACTACCTCTATCAGATTAGAGCCATAATGGAGAGTAGGTATCTTCCACCCCACTACCACTATCAGATTAGAGCCATAATGGAGACAAGGTATCTACCACCCCACTATCAGATTAGAGCCATAATGGAGACTAGGTATAAAACACCCCACTACCACTATCAGATTAGAGCCATAATTGAGAAAAGGTTTCTGCCACCCCTCTACCACTACCAGATTAGAGCCATAATGGAGAGTAGGTATCTACCACCCCACTACCACTATCAGATTAGAGCCATAATGGATACTAGGTATCTACCACCCCACTACCACTATCAGATTAGAGCCATAATGGAGACTAGGTATCTACCACCCCACTACCACTATCAGATTAGAGCCATAAAGGAGACTAGGTATCTACCACCCCACTACCACTATCAGATTAGAGCCATAAGGGCACTAGGCATCTACCACCCCACTACCACTATCAGATTAGAGCCATAAAGGCACTAGGCATCTACCACCCCACTACCACTATCAGATTAGAGCCATAATGGAGACTAGGTATCTACCACCCCACTACCACTATCAGATTAGAGCCATAATGGAGACTAGGTATCTACCACCCCACTACCACTACCAAATTAGAGCCATAATGGACACTAGGTATCTACCACCCCACTACCTCTATCAGATTAGAGCCATAATGGAGAGTAGGTATCTTCCACCCCACTACAACTATCAGATTAGAGCCATAATGGAGACTAGGTATCTACCACCCCACTACCACTATCAGATTAGAGCCATAATGGAGAATAGGTATCTACCACCCCACTACCACTATCAGATTAGAGCCATAATGGAGACTAGGTATCTACCACCCCACTACCACTATCAGATTAGAGCCATAATGGATACTAGGTATCTACCACCCCACTACAACTATCAGATTAGAGCCATAGTGGAGACTAGGTATCTACCACCCCACTACCACTATCAGATTAGAGCCATAAGGGCACTTGGCATCTACCACCCCACTACCACTATCAGATTAGAGCCATAAAGGCACTAGGCATCTACCACCCCACTACCACTATCAGATTAGAGCCATAATGGAGACTAGGTCTCTACCACCCCACTACCACTATCAGATTAGAGCCATAAGGGCACTAGGCATCTACCACCCCACTACCACTATCAGATTAGAGCCATAATGGAGAATAGGTATCTACCACCCCACTACCACTATCAGATTAGAGCCATAATGGAGACTAGGTATATACCACCCCACTACCACTATCAGATTAGAGCCATAAGGGCACTTGGCATCTACCACCCCACTACCACTATCAGATTAGAGCCATAAAGGCACTAGACATCTACCACCCCACTACCACTATCAGATTAGAGCCATAATGGAGACTAGGTATAAAACACCCCACTACCACTATCAGATTAGAGCCATAATTGAGAAAAGGTTTCTGCCACCCCTCTACCACTACCAGATTAGAGCCATAATGGAGACTAGGTATCTACCACCCCACTACCACTATCAGATTAGAGCCATAATGGAGACTAGGTATCTACCACCCCACTACCACTATCAGATCAGAGCCATAATGGAGACTAGGTATCTACCACCCCACTACCACTATCAGATTAGAGCCATAATGGAGACTAGGTATCTACCACCCCACTACCACTACCAGATTAGAGCCATAATGGAACCTAGGTATCTACTACCCCACTACCACTATCAGATTAGAGCCATAATGGAGACTAGGTATCTACCACCCCACTACCACTACCAAATTACAGCCATAATGGATACTAGGTATCTACCACCCCACTACCTCTATCAGATTAGAGCCATAATGGAGAGTAGGTATCTTCCACCCCACTACAACTATCAGATTAGAGCCATAGTGGAGACTAGGTATCTACCACCCCACTACCACTATCAGATTAGAGCCATAATGGAGAATAGGTATCTACCACCCCACTACCACTATCAGATTAGAGCCATAAGGGCACTTGGCATCTACCACCCCACTACCACTATCAGATTAGAGCCATAAAGGCACTAGACATCTACCACCCGACTATCACTATCAGATTAGAGCCATAATGGAGACAAGGTATCTACCACCCCACTACCACTATCAGATTACAGCCATAAGGGCACTAGGCATCTATCACCCAACTAACACTATCATATTAGAGCCATAAGGGCACTAGGCATCTACCACCCCACTACCACTATCAGATTAGAGCCATAAAGGCACTAGGCATCTACCACCCCACTACCACTATCAGATT
The DNA here is from genome assembly GCF_045679555.1 of Salvelinus alpinus. Taxonomy (NCBI): domain Eukaryota; kingdom Metazoa; phylum Chordata; class Actinopteri; order Salmoniformes; family Salmonidae; genus Salvelinus; species Salvelinus alpinus. The sequence continues at coordinate 107,631,321 of NC_092088.1, forward strand.
AGAGCCATAATGGAGACTTGGTATCTACCACCCCACTACCACTATCAGATTAGAGCCATAATGGAGACAAGGTATCTACCACCCCACTACCTCTATCAGATTAGAGCCATAATGGAGACTAGGTATAAAACACCCCACTACCACTATCAGATTAGAGCCATAATTGAGAAAAGGTTTCTGCCACCCCTCTACCACTACCAGATTAGAGCCATAATGGAGACTAGGTATCTACCACCCCACTACCACTATCAGATTAGAGCCATAATGGAGACTAGGTATCTACCACCCCACTACCACTATCAGATTAGAGCCATAATGGAGATTATGTATATACCACCCCACTACCACTATCAGATTAGAGCCATAAGGGCACTTGGCATCTACCACCCCACTACCACTATCAGATTAGAGCCATAAGGGCACTTGGCATCTACCACCCCACTACCACTATCAGATTAGAGCCATAAAGGCACTAGGCATCTACCACCCCACTACCACTATCAGATTAGAGCCATAATGGAGACTAGGTATCTACCACCCCACTACCTCTATCAGATTAGAGCCATAAGGGCACTTGGCATCTAAAACCCCACTACCACTATCAGATTAGAGCCATAAGGGCACTTGGCATCTACCACCCAACTACCACTATCAGATTAGAGCCATAATGGAGAGTAGGTATCTTCCACCGCACTACAACTATCAGATTAGAGCCATGGTGGAGACTAGGTATCTACCACCCCACTACCACTATCAGATTAGAGCCATAAGGGCACTAGGCATCTATCACCCAACTACCACTATCAGATTAGAGCCATAATGGAGAGTAGGTATCTACCACCCCACTACCACTATCAGATTAGAGCCATAATGGAGACTAGGTATCTACCACCCCTCTACCACTACCAGATTAGAGCCATAATGGAGACTAGGTATATACCACCCCACTACCACTATCAGATTAGAGCCATAAGGGCACTTGGCATCTACCACCCCACTACCACTATCAGATTAGAGCCATAAGGGCACTTGGCATCTACCACCCCACTACCACTATCAGATTAGAGCCATAAGGGCACTTGGCATCTACCACCCCACTACCACTATCAGATTAGAGCCATAAAGGCACTAGGCATCTACCACCCCACTACCACTATCAGATTAGAGCCATAATGGAGACTAGGTATCTACCACCCCACTACCACTATCAGATTAGAGCCATAAGGGCACTTGGCATCTAAAACCCCACTACCACTATCAGATTAGAGCCATAAGGGCACTTGGCATCTACCACCCAACTACCACTATCAGATTAGAGCCATAATGGAGAGTAGGTATCTTCCACCGCACTACAACTATCAGATTAGAGCCATGGTGGAGACTAGGTATCTACCACCCCACTACCACTATCAGATTAGAGCCATAAGGGCACTAGGCATCTATCACCCAACTACCACTATCAGATTAGAGCCATAATGGAGACTAGGTATCTACCACCCCTCTACCACTACCAGATTAGAGCCATAATGGAGACTAGGTATATACCACCCCACTACCACTATCAGATTAGAGCCATAAGGGCACTTGGCATCTACCACCCCACTACCACTATCAGATTAGAGCCATAAGGGCACTTGGCATCTACCACCCCACTACCACTATCAGATTAGAGCCATAATGGAGACTAGGTATCTACCACCCCACTACCACTACCAGATTAGAGCCATACTGGAGACTAGGTATCTACCACCCCACTACCACTATCAGATTAGAGCCATAATGGAGACTAGGTATCTTCCACCCCACTACCACTACCAGATTAGAGCCATAATGGAGACTAGGTATCTACCACCCCACTACCACTACCAAATTAGAGCCATAATGGAGACGAGGTATCTACCACCCCACTACCACTATCAGATTAGAGCCATAATGGCACTAGGCATCTACCAACCCACTATCACTATCATATTAGAGCCATAATGGAGACAAGGTATCTACCACCCCACTACCACTATCAGATTAGAGCCATAAGGGCACTATAGGCATCTATCACCCAACTACCACTATCAGATTAAAGCCATAATGGAGAGTAGGTATCTTCCACCCCACTACCACTATCAGATTAGAGCCATAATGGAGACTAGGTATCTACCACCCCTCTACCACTACCAGATTAGAGCCATAATGGAGAGTAGGTATCTTCCACCCCACTACAACTATCAGATTAGAGCCATAGTGGAGACAAGGTATCTACCACCCCACTATCAGATTAGAGCCATAAGGGCACTAGGCATCTATCACCCAACTACCACTATCAGATTAGAGCCATAATGGAGAGTAGGTATCTTCCACCCCACTACCACTATCAGATTAGAGCCATAATGGAGACTAGGTATCTACCACCCCTCTACCACTATCAGATTAGAGCCATATTGGAGACTAGGTATATACCACCCCACTACCACTATCAGATTAGAGCCATAAGGGCACTTGGCATCTACCACCCCACTACCACTATCAGATTAGAGCCATAAAGGCACTAGACATCTACCACCCCACTACCACTATCAGATTAGAGCCATAATGGAGACTAGGTATCTACCACCCCACTACCACTATCAGATTAGAGCCATAAGGGCACTAGGCATCTACCACCCCACTACCACTATCAGACTAGAGCCATAAAGGCACTAGGCATCTACCACCCCACTACCACTATCAGAATAGAGCCATAATGGAGACTAAGTATCTACCACCCCACTACCACTATCAGATTAGAGCCATAATGGAGACTAGGTATCTACCACCCCACTACCACTACCAGATTAGAGCCATAATGGAGACTAGGTATCTACCACCCCACTACCACTACCAGATTAGAGCCATAATGGAGACTAGGTATCTACCACCCCACGACCACTACCAAATTAGAGCCATAATGGAGACTAGGTATCTACCACCCCACTACCACTATCAGATTAGAGCCATAATGGAGACTAGGTATCTACCACCCAACTACCACTACCAGATTAGAGCCATACTGGAGACTAGGTATCTACCACCCCACTACCACTATCAGATTAGAGCCATAATGGAGACTAGGTATCTTCCACCCCACTACCACTACCAGATTAGAGCCATAATGGAGACTAGGTATCTACCACCCCACTACCACTACCAAATTAGAGCCATAATGGAGACGAGGTATCTACCACCCCACTACCACTATCAGATTAGAGCCATAATGGCACTAGGCATCTACCACCCCACTACCACTATCAGATTAGAGCCATAATGGAGACAAGGTATCTACCACCCCACTACCACTATCAGATTAGAGCCATAAGGGCACTAGGCATCTATCACCCAACTACCACTATCAGATTAAAGCCATAATGGAGAGTAGGTATCTTCCACCCCACTACAACTATCAGATTAGAGCCATAGTGGAGACTAGGTATCTACCACCCCACTACCACTATCAGATTAGAGCCATAATGGAGACTAGGTATCTACCACCCCTCTACCACTACCAGATTAGAGCCATAATGGAGACTATGTATATACCACCCCACTACCACTATCAGATTAGAGCCATAAGGGCACTTGGCATCTACCACCCCACTACCACTATCAGATTAGAGCCATAAGGGCACTTGGCATCTACCACCCCACTACCACTATCAGATTAGAGCCATAAAGGCACTAGGCATCTACCACCCCACTACCACTATCAGATTAGAGCCATAATGGAGACTAGGTATCTACCACCCCACTACCTCTATCAGATTAGAGCCATAAGGGCACTTGGCATCTAAAACCCCACTACCACTATCAGATTAGAGCCATAAGGGCACTTGGCATCTACCACCCCACTACCTCTATCAGATTAGAGCCATAATGGAGACTAGGTATCTCCCACCCCAGTACCTCTAACAGATTAGAGCCATAATGGAGACTAGGTATCTACCACCCCACTACCTCTATCAGATTAGATAGAGGTAGTGGTAGTTGGTAGAGCATGGCGCTTGCAACGCCAGGGTTGTGGGTTCATTCCCCACGGGGGGACCAGGATGAATATGTATGAACTTTCCAATTTGTAAGTCGCTCTGGATAAGAGCGTCAGCTAAATGACTTAAATGTAAAATAATGGAGACTAGGTATCTACCACCCCACTTCCATTATCAGATTAGAGCCATGATGGAGACTAGTTATCTACCACCCCACTACCACTATCAGATTAGAGCCATAATGGAGACTAGATATCTACCACCCCACTACCACTATCAGATTAGAGCCATAAGGGCACTAGGCATCTACCACCCCACTACCTCTATCAGATTAGAGCCATAATGGAGACTAGGTATCTCCCACCCCACTACCTCTAACAGATTAGAGCCATAATGGAGACTAGGTATCTACCAACCCACTACCACTATCAGATTAGAGCCACAAGATAGACTAGACATCTACCACCCCACTTCCATTATCAGATTAGAGCCATAATGGAGACTAGGTATCTACCACCCCACTACCACTATCAGATTAGAGCCATAATGGAGACTAGGTATCTACCACCCCTCTACCTCTATCAGATTAGAGCCATAATGGAGACTAGGTATCTACCACCCCACTACCACTATGAGATTAGAGCCATAATGGAGACTAGGTATCTACCACCCCACTACCACTATCAGATTAGAGCCAAAACGGAGACTAGGTATCTACCACCCCACTACTACTACCAGATTAGAGCCATAAGTGAGACTAGTCATTTACCACCCCACTACCTCTATCAGATTAGAGCCATAATGGAGACTAGGTATCTACCACCCCACTACCACTATCAGATTAGAGCCATAATGGAGACTAGGTATCTACCACCCCACTACCCCTATCAGATTAGAGCCATAATGGAGACTAGGTATCTACCACCCCACTACCACTATCAGATTAGAGCCGTAATGGAGACTAGGTATCTCCCACCCCACTACCTCTATCAGATTAGAGCCATAATGGAGACTAGGTATCTACCACCCCACTACCACTATCAGATTAGAGCCATAAGGGCACTAGGAATCTACCACCCCACTACCACTATCAGATTAGAGCCATAATGGAGACTAGGTATCTACCACCCCACTACCTCTAACAGATTAGAGCCATAAGGGAGACTAGTCATTTACCACCCCACTACCTCTATCAGATTAGAGCCATAATGGAGACTAGGTATCTAACAGCCCACTACCATTACCAGATTAGAGCCATAATGGAGACTAGGTATCTACCACCCCACTACCACTATCAGATTAGAGCCATAATGGAGACTAGGTATCTACCACCCCACTACCACTATCAGATTAGAGCCATAATGGAGACTAGGCATCTACCACCCCTCTACCTCTATCAGATTAGAGCCATAATGGAGACTAGGTATCTACCACCCCACTACCTATATCACATTAGAGCCATAAGGGCACTAGGCATCTACCACCCCACTACCACTATCAGATTAGAGCCATAAGGGAGACTAGTCATTTACCACCCCACTACCACTATCAGATTAGAGCCATAAGGGCACTAGGCATCTACCACCCCACTACCACTATCACATTAGAGCCATAAGGGCACTAGGCATCTACCACCCCACTACCACTATCAGATTAGAGCCATAAGGGAGACTAGTCATTTACCACCCCACTACCACTATCAGATTAGAGCCATAAGGGCACTAGACATCTACCACCCCACTACCACTATCAGATTAGAGCCATAAGGGAGACTAGTCATTTACCACCCCACTACCACTATCAGATTAGAGCCATAAGGGCACTAGGCATCTACCACCCCACTACCACTATCAGATTAGAGCCATAAGGGCACTAGGCATCTACCACCCCACTACTACTATCAGATTCGAGCCATAATGGAGACTAGGTATCTACCACCCCACTACCACTACCAGATTAGAGCCATAAGGGCACTAGACATCTACCACCCCACTACCACTATCAGATTAGAGCCATAAGGGAGACTAGTCATTTACCACCCCACTACCACTATCAGATTAGAGCCATAAGGGCACTAGACATCTACCACCCCACTACCACTATCAGATTAGAGCCATAAGGGAGACTAGTCATTTACCACCCCACTACCACTATCAGATTAGAGCCATAAGGGCACTAGGCATCTACCACCCCACTACCACTATCAGATTAGAGCCATAAGGGCTCTAGGCATCTACCACCCCACTACCACTATCAGATTAGAGCCATAAGGGCACTAGGCATCTACCACCCCACTACCTCTATCAGATTAGAGCCACAAGATAGACTAGACATCTACCACCCCACTTCCATTATCAGATTAGAGCCATGATGGAGACTAGTTATCTACCACCCCACTACCACTATCCGATTAGAGCCATAATGGAGACTAGGTATCTACCACCCCACTACCACTATCAGATTAGAGCCATAAGGGCACTAGGCATCTACCACCCCACTACCTCTAACAGATTAGAGCCATAATGGAGATTAGGTATCTACCACCCCACTACCTCTATCAGATTAGAGCCATAATGGAGACTAGGTATCTACCACCCCACTTCCATTATCAGATTAGAGCCATAATGGAGACTAGTTATCTACCACCCCACTACCACTATCAGATTAGAGCCATAATGGAGACTAGGTATCTACCACCCCACTACCACTAGCAGATTAGAGCCATAATGGAGACTAGGCATCTACCACCCCACTACCACTATCAGATTAGAGCCATAAAGGAGACTAGACATCTACCACCCCACTTCCATTATCAGATTAGAGCCATAATGGAGACTAGGTATCTACCACCCCACTACCACTATCAGATTAGAGCCATAATGGAGACTAGGTATCTACCACCCCACGACCACTATCAGATTAGAGCCATAATGGAGACTAGGTATCTACCACCCCACTACCACTATCAGATTAGAGCCATAATGGGGACTAGGTATCTACCACCCCACTACCACTACCAGATTAGAGCCATAATGGAGACTAGGTATCTACCACCCCACTACCACTATCAGATTAGAGCCATAATGGAGACTAGGTATCTACCACCCCACTACCACTATCAGTTTAGAGCCATAATGGAGACTAGGTATCTACCACCCCACTACCACTACCAGATTAGAGCCATAAGGGAGACTAGGTATCTACCACCCCACTACCTCTATCAGATTAGAGCCATAAGGGCACTAGACATCTACCACCCCACTACCACTATCAGATTAGAGCCATAATGAAGACTAGGTATCTACCACCCCACTACCACTATCAGATTAGAGCCATAATGGAGACTAGGTATCTACCACCCCACTACCACTATCAGATTAGAGCCATAATGGAGACTAGGTATCTACCACCCCACTACCACTATCAGAGTAGAGCCATAATGGAGACTAGGTATCTACCACCCCACTGCCACTATCAGATTAGAGCCATAATGGAGACTAGGTATCTACCACCCCACTACCACTATCAGATTAGAGCCATAATGGAGACTAGGTATCTACCACCCCACTACCACTATCAGATTAGAGCCATAATGGAGACTAGGTATCTACCACCCCACTACCTCTATCAGATTAGAGCCATAATGGAGACTAGGTATCTATCACCCCACTACCACTATCAGATTAGAGCCATAAGGGCACTAGACATCTACTACCCCACTACCACTATCAGATTAGAGCCATAGTGGAGACTAGGTATCTACCACCCCACTACCTCTATCAGATTAGAGCCATAATGGAGACTAGGTATCTCCCACCCCACTACCACTATCAGATTAGAGCCATAATGGAGACTAGGTATCTACCACCCCACTACCACTATCAGATTAGAGCCATAATGGAGACTAGGTATCTACCACCCCTCTACCTCTATCAGATTAGAGCCATAATGGAGACTAGGTATCTACCACCCCACTACCACTATGAGATTAGAGCCATAATGTAGACTAGGTACCTACCACCCCACTACCACTATCAGATTAGAGCCAAAACGGAGACTAGGTATCTACCACCCCACTACCACTACCAGATTAGAGCCGTAATAGAGACTAGGTATCTACCACCCCACTACCACTATCAGATTAGAGCCATAATGGAGACTAGGTATCTACCACCCCACTACCACTATCAGATTAGAGCCATAATGGAGACTAGGTATCTACCACCCCACTACAACTATCAGATTAGAGCCATAATGGAGACTAGGTATCTACCACCCCACTACCACTATCAGATTAGATATCCACCAGATATCTACAGTCATACCACCACCAGATATCTACAGTCATACCACCACCAGATATCTACAGTCATACCACCACCAGATATTTACAGTCATACCACCACCAGATATCTACAGTCATACCACCACCAGATATCTCCAGTCATACCACCAGATATCTCCAGTCATACCACCACCAGATATCTACAGTCATACCACCACCAGATCTCTACAGTCATAACACCACCAGATATCCGGGTTGGAGCGAGCGGTCGCATTTCGCACTTCGCTCCGCAGGTAGTATAACTTTTCATTACATTTCATTATAGTACAACGGTTTGATTTGTCTGAACTTAGCAATTTCTTCTTAGCTAGCTACATAGCCGTCTTTGTATCAAAGATAATTGCGTAATTATCGTAATTCGTCGTCCTAACGTAGTCAACACTGCTATCTGGCCAGCAGCTAGCCAGCTAGCCAGCTAGCAAACGTCCACCGTCTACCGAATAGCAGCACTGTAGAAACTATTACATTCAACGGAACGACTTGATTAGCGTAGTGTTAGCTAGCTACATAGTTGTCTTTGCTGTCCTCGTATCCAAGATAATTGTGTAGATTACAGTAATTATCGTAATTTACCGAGGTTAGCTAGCCAGCTATTTGTCGTCCCTCTTAACGTAGGAAACACTGCTAGCTAGCCAGCAGCTAGCCAGCTAGCCAACGTCTACCGAATAGCAGCACTGTAGAGACTATTACATTACAACGGAACGACTTGGTTAGTGTAGTGTTAGCTAGCTACATAGTTGTCTTTGCTGTCAAGATAATTGTGTAGTTTTTGAGTAATTGTCGAGGTTACCTAGCCAGTTACCGAGGCTACCTAGCCAGCTACACTTTCAAACTAAGTCAACAACGCAGCCACTGCTAGCTAGCCTACTTCAGCAGCACTGTATCATTTTTAGTCAATAAGATTTCTTGCAACGTAAGTTTAACTTTCTGAACATTCGAGACGTGTAGTCCACTTGTCATTCCAATCTCCTTTGCATTAGCGTAGCCTCTTCTGTAGCCTGTCAACTATGTGTCTGTCTATCCCTCTTCTCTCCTCTCTGCACAGACCATACAAACGCTTCACACCGCGTGGCCGCTGCCTGGTGGTCCCAGCGCGCACGACCCACGTGGAGTTCCAGGTCTCCGGCAGCCTCTGGAACTGCCGATCTGCGGCCAACAAGGCAGAGTTCATCTCAGCCTATGCTTCCCTCCAGTCCCTCGACTTCTTGGCACTGACGGAAACATGGACTACCACAGATAACACTGCTACTCCTACTGCTCTCTCCTCGTCTGCCCACGTGTTCTCGCACACCCCGAGAGCTTCTGGTCAGCGGGATGGTGGCACCGGGATCCTCATCTCTCCCAAGTGGACATTCTCTCTTTCTCCCCTGACCCATCTGTCTATCGCCTCCTTTGAATTCCATGCTGTCACAGTTACCAGCCCTTTCAAGCTTAACATCCTTATCATTTTTATCGCCCCCCCAGGTTCCCTTGGAGAGTTCATCAATGAGCTTGACGCCTTGATAAGCTCCTTTCCTGAGGATGGCTCACCTCTCACAGTTCTGGGTGACTTTAACCTCCCCACGTCTACCTTTGACTCATTCCTCTCTGCCTCCTTCTTTCCACTCCTCTCCTCTTTTGACCTCTCCCTCTCACCTTCCCCCCCTACTCACAAGGCAGGCAATACGCTTGACCTCATCTTTACTAGATGCTGTTCTTCCACTAATCTCATTGCAACTCCCCTCCAAGTCTCCGACCACTACCTTGTATCCTTTTCCCTCTCGCTCTCATCCAACACTTCCCACACTGCCCCTACTCGGATGGTATCGCGCCGTCCCAACCTTCGCTCTCTCTCCCCCGCTACTCTCTCCTCTTCCATCCTATCATCTCTTCCCTCTGCTCAAACCTTCTCCAACCTATCTCCTGATTCTGCCTCCTCAACCCTCCTCTCCTCCCTTTCTGCATCCTTTGACTCTCTATGTCCCCTATCCTCCAGGCCGGCTCGGTCCTCCCCTCCTGCTCCGTGGCTCGACGACTCATTGCGAGCTCACAGAACAGGGCTCCGGGCAGCCGAGCGGAAATGGAGGAAAACTCGCCTCCCTGCGGACCTGGCATCCTTTCACTCCCTCCTCTCTACATTCTCCTCTTCTGTCTCTGCTGCTAAAGCCACTTTCTACCACTCTAAATTCCAAGCATCTGCCTCTAACCCTAGGAAGCTCTTTGCCACCTTCTCCTCCCTCCTGAATCCCCCCCCCCCCCCCCCCCCCTCCTCCCTCTCTGCGGATGACTTCGTCAACCATTTTGAAAAGAAGGTCGACGACATCCGATCCTCGTTTGCTAAGTCAAACGACACCGCTGGTTCTGCTCACACTGTCCTACCCTGTGCTTTGACCTCTTTCTCCCCTCTCTCTCCAGATGAAATCTCGCGTCTTGTGACGGCCGGCCGCCCAACAACCTGCCCGCTTGACCCTATCCCCTCCTCTCTTCTCCAGACCATTTCCGGAGACCTTCTCCCTTACCTCACCTCGCTCATCAACTCATCCTTGACCGCTGGCTACGTCCCTTCCGCCTTCAAGAGAGCGAGAGTTGCACCCCTTCTGAAAAAACCTACACTCGATCCCTCCGATGTCAACAACTACAGACCAGTATCCCTTCTTTCTTTTCTCTCCAAAACTCTTGAACGTGCCGTCCTTGGCCAGCTCTCCTGCTATCTCTCTCAGAATGACCTTCTTGATCCAAATCAGTCAGGTTTCAAGACTAGTCATTCAACTGAGACTGCTCTTCTCTGTGTCACGGAGGCGCTCCGCACTGCTAAAGCTAACTCTCTCTCCTCTGCTCTCATCCTTCTAGACCTATCGGCTGCCTTTGATACTGTGAACCATCAGATCCTCCTCTCCACCCTCTCCGAGTTGGGCATCTCCGGCGCGGCCCACGCTTGGATTGCGTCCTACCTGACAGGTCGCTCCTACCAGGTGGCGTGGCGAGAATCTGTCTCCGCACCACGTGCTCTCACCACTGGTGTCCCCCAGGGCTCTGTTCTAGGCCCTCTCCTATTCTCGCTATACACCAAGTCACTTGGCTCTGTCATATCCTCACATGGTCTCTCCTATCATTGCTATGCAGACGACACACAATTAATCTTCTCCTTTCCCCCTTCTGATAACCAGGTGGCGAATCGCATCTCTGCATGTCTGGCAGACATATCAGTGTGGATGACGGATCACCACCTCAAGCTGAACCTCGGCAAGACGGAGCTGCTCTTCCTCCCGGGGAAGGACTGCCCGTTCCATGATCTTGCCATCACGGTTGACAACTCCATTGTGTCCTCCTCCCAGAGCGCTAAGAACCTTGGCGTGATCCTGGACAACACCCTGTCGTTCTCAACCAACATCAAGGCGGTGACCCGTTCCTGTAGGTTCATGCTCTACAACATTCGCAGAGTACGACCCTGCCTCACACAGGAAGCGGCGCAGGTCCTAATCCAGGCACTTGTCATCTCCCGTCTGGATTACTGCAACTCGCTGTTGGCTGGGCTCCCTGCCTGTGCGATTAAACCCCTACAACTCATCCAGAACGCCGCAGCCCGTCTGGTGTTCAACCTCCCCAAGTTCTCTCACGTCACCCCGCTCCTCCGCTCTCTCCACTGGCTTCCAGTTGAAGCTCGCATCCGCTACAAGACCATGGTGCTTGCCTACGGAGCTGTGAGGGGAACGGCACCTCCGTACCTTCAGGCTCTGATCAGGCCCTACACCCAAACAAGGGCACTGCGTTCATTCACCTCTGGCCTGCTCGCCTCCCTACCTCTGAGGAAGTACAGTTCCCGCTCAGCCCAGTCAAAACTGTTCGCTGCTCTGGCACCCCAATGGTGGAACAAACTCCCTCACGACGCCAGGTCAGCGGAGTCAATCACCACCTTCCGGAGACACCTGAAGCCCCACCTCTTTAAGGAATACCTAGGATAGGATAAAGTAATCCTTCTAACCCCCCCCCCCCCTTAAAAGAGTTAGATGCACTATTGTAAAGTGGTTGTTCCACTGGATATCATAAGGTGAATGCACCAATTTGTAAGTCGCTCTGGATAAGAGCGTCTGCTAAATGACTTAAATGTAAATGTATGTAAATGACTGTAGATATCTGGTGGTGGTATGACTGTAGATATCTGGTGGTGGTATGACTGTAGATATCTGGTGGTATGACTGGAGATATCTGGTGGTGGTATGACTGTAGATATCTGGTGGTGGTATGACTGTAGATATCTGGTGGTGGTATGACTGTAGATATCTGGTGGTGGTATGACTGTAGATATCTGGTGGTGGTATGACTGTAGGTACCTGGTGGTGGTATGACTGAAGATATCTGGTGGTGGTATGACTGTAGATATCTGGTGGTGGTATGACTGTAGATATCATTTAACATTTACATTTAAGTCATTTAGCAGACGCTCTTATCCAGAGCGACTTACAAGTTGGTGCATTCACCTTATGATGTCCAGTGGAACAACCACTTTACAATAGTGCATCTAACTCTTTTAAGGGGGGGGGGGGTTAGAAGGATTACTTTATCCTATCCTAGGTATTCCTTAAAGAGGTGGGGTTTCAGGTGTCTCCGGAAGGTGGTGATTGATTCCGCTGACCTGGCGTCGTGGGGGAGTTTGTTCCACCATTCGTGTGCCAGAGCAGCGAACAGTTTTGACTGGGCTGAGCGGGAGCTGTACTTCCTCAGAGGTAGGGAGGCCATGTCAGTCATACCACCACCAGATATCTTCAGTCATACCACCACCAGGTATCTACAGTCATACCACCACCAGATATCTACAGTCATACCACCACCAGATATCTACAGTCATACCACCACCAGATATCTACAGTCATACCACCACCAGATATCTTCAGTCATACCACCACCAGGTATCTACAGTCATACCACCACCAGATATCTTCATTCATACCACCAGATATCTTCTCAACACACACACACACACACACACACACACACACACACACACACACACACACACACACACACACACACACACACACACACACATCAAATCAAATCAAATCTAACGTATTTATAAAGCCCTTCTTACATCAGCTGATATCTCAAAGTGCTGTACAGAAACCCAGCCTAAAACCCCAAACAGCAAGCAATGCAGGTGTAGAAGCACATGTACACACTCATTTATAAAAAGATAACAGGTTTCACAAAATACAAATACAGCTGGAGCTAATTTTGGTTTCCTCCTAAATATCTGTTGTTCTGGGTTCAACTGTGAAACAATGCAATACTTAGATCAGCTAAAACAAGATTTTGCTATTGTTGTCTCCTGGCTGACCAATCGGTTGTTTGTATTTTATTCCAGGAATCTAACAACGCTCTCATCTGATCCGTTACAGGATCTGACTGCACCTGCACTACTGGGCCAGGAGCCAAGGAGCCAATAGCCAGCGAGCTGCGGAGAGAGCAGTCTGTTTTACGGTCACTGGGTTAATACACGGCCACCAGGGTAGAGAGGCCGGCAGCGCAGTCAAAGCCTGGGGAGACACTCTGTCAGGGACAGGAGAGAAGAGAAGGGGGAAACACTCTGTCAGGGACAGAGAAGGGGGCAGCAGGGAGGGCGGCAGAATCACTGGAAGAGAAGGGGGGATATGCTGGAGGAGCTGGAAGAGCTAACCTTAACCCTGGAGGATCCCCTAACCCTGGAGGATCCCCTCCCTGCTCCCCTAACCCTGGAGGATCCCCTCCCTGCTCCCCTAACCCTGGAGGATCCCCTCCCTGCTCCCCTAACCCTGGAGGATCCCCTCCCTGCTCCCCTAACCCTGGAGGATCCCCTCCCTGCTCCCCTAACCCTGGTGGATCTCCTCCCTGCTCCCCTAACCCTGGAGGATCTCCTCCCTTCTCCCCTAACCCTGGAGGATCCCCTCCCCTAACCCTGGAGGATCCCCTCCCTGCTCTTCTAACCCTGGAGGATCTCCTCCCTGCTCCCCTAACCCTGGAGGATCCCCTCCCTGCTCCCCTAACCCTGGTGGATCCCCTCCCTGCTACCCTAACCCTGGATGATCTCCTCCCTGCTCCCCTAACCCTGGAGGATCCCCTCCCTGGAGGATCCCCTAACTCTGGAGGATCCCCTCCCTGCTCCCCTAACCCTGGAGGATCCCCTCCCTGCTCCCCTAACCCTGGTGGATCTCCTCCCTGCTCCCCTAACCCTGGAGGATCCCCTCCCTGCTCCCCTAACCCTGGAGGATCCCCCACTGCTCCCCTAACCCTGGAAGATCCCCTCCCTGCTCCCCTAACCCTGGAGGATCCCCTCCCTGCTCCCCTAACCCTGGAGGATCCCCTCCCTGCTCCCCTAATCCTGGAGGATCCCCTCCCTGCTCCCCTAACCCTGGAGAATCCCCTCCCTGCTCCCCTAACCCTGGAGGATCCCCTCCCTGCTCCCCTAACCCTGGAGGACCCCCTCCCTGCTCCCCTAACCCTGGGGGATCCCCTCCCTGCTCCCCTAACCCTGGAGGATCCCCTCCCTGCTCCCCTAACCCTGGAGGATCCCCTCCCTGCTCCCCTAACCCTGGAGGATCCCCTCCCTGCTCCCCTAACCCTGGAGGATCCCCTCCCTGCTCCCCTAACCCTGGAAGATCCCCTCCCTGCTCCCCTAACCCTGGAGGATCCCCTCCCTGCTCCCCTAACCCTGGAGGATCCCCTCCCTGCTCCCCTAACCCTGGAGGATCCCCTCCCTGCTCCCCTAACCCTGGAAGATCCCCTCCCTGCTCCCCTAACCCTGGAGGATCCCCTCCCTGCTCCCCTAACCCTGGAGGATCCCCTCCCTGCTCCCCTAACCCTGGAGGATCCCCTCCCTGCTCCCCTAACCCTGGAGGATCCCCTCCCCTAACCCTGGAGGATCTCCTCCCTGCTCCCCTAACCCTGGAGGATCCCCTCCCTGCTCCCCTAACCCTGGAGGATCCCCTCCCTGCTCCCCTAACCCTGGTGGATCCCCTCCCTGCTCCCCTAACCCTGGTGGATCCCCTCCCTGCTCCCCTAACCCTGGAGGATCCCCTCCCTGCTCCCCTAACCCTGGAGGATCCCCTCCCTGCTCCCCTAACCCTGGAGGATCCCCTCCCTGCTCCCCTAACCCTGGAGGATCCCCTCCCTGCTCCCCTAACCCTGGAGGATCCCCTCCCTGCTCCCCTAACCCTGGAGGATCCCCTCCCCTAACCCTGGAGGATCCCCTCCCTGCTCCCCTTAACCCTGGAGGATCCCCTCCCTGCTCCCCTAACCCTGGAGGATCCGCTCCCTGACAGGAAGTCCCATTACAACCAGAAGCTCTGGTCTGATACCAGTGTAGGGACGGAGGGAAGGGGGGATGGTGGGACAGAGGGAGAGACTGATGGATGGAGGGAGGGAGGGATGGAGGGACTGAGGGAGAGACTGATGGAGGGAGGGAGGGATGGAGGGAGGAAGGGAGAGACTGATGGCGGGAGGGAGGGATGGTGGGACAGAGGGAGAGACTGATGGAGGGAGGGAGGGATGGAGGGAGGGAGGGAGGGAGGGATGGAGGGAGAGACTGATGGAGGGAGGGAGGGATGGAGGGACTGAGGGAGAGACTGATGGAGGGAGGGTGGGATGGAGGGACTGGGGGAGAGACTGATGGAGGGAGGGAGGGATGGAGGGACTGAGGGAGAGACTGATGGAGGGAGGGTGGGATGGAGGGACTGGGGGAGAGACTGATGGAGGGAGGGACTGACTATGTACTGAGTGTGAAAACAGTAGATAACATCAGATCGCCCACTGAGCAGGAGGAGCAGGAGATCACCCAGAGCAGCAGCAGGCTAAATCTCCCTCAGACCCCCAAACATGTTGTCTTTGGCCCGGTCAGCCCACACATCCCCAGTCGACAGGCCCCATGCCTGGGCCACACCATAGAGTGTCCTGGGCCCCTGACACAGACCTGAAGCCTCTTCACACAGGAACCCTCCTAGAACCCAGACGTTGATCCTAGAAGGTAAAACCTGTTGTCACAGGGACATGGAGCAGGAGCAGACAGAACAGACAGAGGAACCAGGAAGTAAAGCGTCAGAACACACACCCCTGGTCATTGATCTGTGGAGGAGGTAGGGGGGTCGCAGGGAGGACAGAAGCACACAGGCAGCCTCTGCCCCTGCGTTAAACTCTCACCCCCCTCACCTCCACCTCCTCCTCGCCTCATCCCACCCCCCTTTCCGTTCCTCCCCCGACTCCCAGCCCCCAAAGACACGAGCTGATTCAATCAGATGTGTCTGTTTTTTAAGGTCCTGACCCCTGTGCCTTCGGGAATGTGAACTTTTCCTGTTTATTGGTGCTCGTCAGGCCAGCGCTTGTGGATAACAGCTGTGTGTGTGTTTGTGAGAGAGAAACGAACTCCATCTGTGGATAGCTCCTGTTCAGCCAATCACAAGCCCCGTCTCTGTATTTCCCACTCTGCCAGTCCAAGTTTCACACTTTATAAACACACAGGTGTTTACTACCACCTCAAACATCCAAAGGAAATACATAGAAACCTGTTGGAAAACTACGTCATTAGGAGAAAACTACGTCATTAGGAGAAAACTACGTCATTGGGAGAAAACTACGTCATTGGGAGAAAACTACGTCATTGGGAGAAAACTACATCATTGGGAGAAACACCAGCCCTGGGTGAATACCTGTGACACCGGCCCTTGGTGAATAACTGTGAAACCGGCCCTTGGTGAATAACTGTGAAACCGGCCCTGGGTGAATACCTGTGACACCGGCCCTGGGTGAATACCTGTGAAACCGGCCCTGGGTGAATACCTGTGACACCGGCCCTGGGTGAATACCTGTGACACCGGCCCTGGGTGAATACCTGTGAAACCGGCCCTGGGTGAATACCTGTGACACCGGCCCTGGGTGAATACCTGTGAAACCGGCCCTGGGTGAATACCTGTGACCCCGGCCCTGGGTGAATACCTGTGAAACCGGCCCTGGGTGAATACCTGTGAAACCGGCCCTGGGTGAATACCTGTGACACCGGCCCTGGGTGAATACCTGTGAAACCGGCCCTTGGTGAATACCTGTGACACCGGCCCTGGGTGAATACCTGTGAAACCGGCCCTTGGTGAATACCTGTGACCCCGGCCCTGGGTGAATACCTGTGAAACCGGCCCTGGGTGAATACCTGTGAAACCGGCCCTAGGTGAATACCTGTGACACCGGCCCTGGGTGAATACCTGTGACACCGGCCCTGGGTGAATACCTGTGAAACCGGCCCTGGGTGAATACCTGTGAAACCGGCCCTGGGTGAATACCTGTGACACCGGCCCTGGGTGAATACCTGTGACACCGGCCCTGGGTGAATACCTGTGACACCGGCCCTGGGTGAATACCTGTGACACCGGCCCTGGGTGAATACCTGTGTATCGTCCCACTGTCCTGCTGTCATGTGAGTGCTCCTGCTGCTGGCTGAAGGCCTAACATGTGACAGGCAGGGAGGAGCCCAGGCAGTCAGGGGGGGGGGGTAGTAGTAGAGTCAGTCTGCTGTCAGCAGAACAGATTTATGACGCCTCCTGTCACTTAGAACACTGCTCCTGTTTGCTGTCCCCTGTCTCCTGTATCCTGTCTCTGGCTCAGACCCTCAGCCCTCTGGTTCTCTATCCTGTCTCTCTGGCTCAGACCCTCAGCCCTCTGGTTCTCTATCCTGTCTCTCTGGCCCAGTCCCTCAGCCCTCTGGTTCTCTATCCTGTCTCTCTGGCTCAGACCCTCAGCCCTCTGGTTCTCTATCCTGTCTCTCTGGCTCAGACCCTCAGCCCTCTGGTTCTCTATCCTGTCTCTCTGGCCCAGTCCCTCAGCCCTCTGGTTCTCTATCCTGTCTCTCTGGCTCAGACCCTCAGCCCTCTGGTTCTCTATCCTGTCTCTCTGGCTCAGCCCCATCAGCCCTCTGGTTCTCTATCCTGTCTCTCTGGCTCAGCCCTCTGGTTCTCTATCCTGTCTCTCTGGCTCAGACCCTCAGCCCTCTGGTTCTCTATCCTGTCTCTCTGGCTCAGCCCCTCAGCCCTCTGGTTCTCTATCCTGTCTCTCTGGCTCAGACCCTCAGCCCTCTGGTTCTCTATCCTGTCTCTCTGGCTCAGCCCTCTGGTTCTCTATCCTGTCTCTCTGGCTCAGACCCTCAGCCCTCTGGTTCTATATCCTGTCTCTCTGGCTCAGCCCCATCAGCCCTCTGGTTCTCTATCCTGTCTCTCTGGCTCAGCCCTCTGGTTCTCTATCCTGTCTCTCTGGCTCAGCCCCTCAGCCCTCTGCTTCTCTATCCTGTCTCTCTGGCCCAGACCCTCAGCCCTCTGGTTCTCTATCCTGTCTCTCTGGCTCAGCCCTCTGGTTCTCTATCCTGTCTCTCTGGCCCAGACCCTCAGCCCTCTGGTTCTCTATCCTGTCTCTCTGGCTCAGCCCTCTGGTTCTCTATCCTGTCTCTCTGGCTCAGCCCCTCAGCCCTCTGGTTCTCTATTGTGTCTCTCTGGCTCAGCCCTCTGGTTCTCTATCCTGTCTCTCTGGCTCAGCCCCTCAGCCCTCTGGTTCTCTATCCTGTCTCTCTGGCTCAGCCCCTCAGCCCTCTGGTTCTCTATCCTGTCTCTCTGGCTCAGCCCTCTGGTTCTCTATCCTGTCTCTCTGGCTCAGCCCTCTGGTTCTCTATCCTGTCTCTCTGGCTCAGACCCTCAGCCCTCTGGTTCTCTATCCTGTCTCTCTGGCTCAGGTCCTCAGCCCTCTGGTTCTCTATCCTGTCTCTCTGGCTCAGACCCTCAGCCCTCTGGTTCTCTATCCTGTCTCTCTGGCTCAGCCCCTCAGCCCTCTGGTTCTCTATCCTGTCTCTCTGGCTCAGACCCTCAGCCCTCTGGTTCTCTATCCTGTCTCTCTGGCTCAGGTCCTCAGCCCTCTGGTTCTCTATCCTGTCTCTCTGGCTCAGCCCCTCAGCCCTCTGGTTCTCTATCCTGTCTCTCTGGCTCAGCCCTCTGGTTCTCTATCCTGTCTCTCTGGCTCAGACCCTCAGCCCTCTGGTTCTCTATCCTGTCTCTCTGGCTCAGCCCCATCAGCCCTCTGGTTCTCTATCCTGTCTCTCTGGCTCAGCCCTCTGGTTCTCTATCCTGTCTCTCTGGCTCAGCCCCTCAGCCCTCTGCTTCTCTATCCTGTCTCTCTGGCCCAGACCCTCAGCCCTCTGGTTCTCTATCCTGTCTCTCTGGCTCAGCCCTCTGGTTCTCTATCCTGTCTCTCTGGCCCAGACCCTCAGCCCTCTGGTTCTCTATCCTGTCTCTCTGGCTCAGCCCTCTGGTTCTCTATCCTGTCTCTCTGGCTCAGCCCCTCAGCCCTCTGGTTCTCTATCCTGTCTCTCTGGCTCAGCCCTCTGGTTCTCTATCCTGTCTCTCTGGCTCAGCCCCTCAGCCCTCTGGTTCTCTATCCTGTCTCTCTGGCTCAGCCCCTCAGCCCTCTGGTTCTCTATCCTGTCTCTCTGGCTCAGCCCTCTGGTTCTCTATCCTGTCTCTCTGGCTCAGCCCCTCAGCCCTCTGGTTCTCTATCCTGTCTCTCTGGCTCAGCCCTCTGGTTCTCTATCCTGTCTCTCTGGCTCAGCCCTCTGGTTCTCTATCCTGTCTCTCTGGCTCAGACCCTCAGCCCTCTGGTTCTCTATCCTGTCTCTCTGGCTCAGACCCTCAGCCCTCTGGTTCTCTATCCTGTCTCTCTGGCTCAGCCCCTCAGCCCTCTGGTTCTCTATCCTGTCTCTCTGGCTCAGGTCCTCAGCCCTCTGGTTCTCTATCCTGTCTCTCTGGCTCAGACCCTCAGCCCTCTGGTTCTCTATCCTGTCTCTCTGGCTCAGCCCTCTGGTTCTCTATCCTGTCTCTCTGGCCCAGACCCTCAGCCCTCTGGTTCTCTATCCTGTCTCTCTGGCTCAGCCCTCTGGTTCTCTATCCTGTCTCTCTGGCTCAGCCCTCTGGTTCTCTATCCTGTCTCTCTGGCTCAGACCCTCAGCCCTCTGGTTCTCTATCCTGTCTCTCTGGCTCAGCCCTCTGGTTCTCTATCCTGTCTCTCACTGGGACCGGCAGGAAGTCTCTGTAAAGTTCAGCCATGGGTCAGTATTGACTTAGCTCCTCCTTCCTCCCCACACCACACTGGAGCGGTCTGAGAGGTCAGGGAGACGACCAAAACGAGTTCAAAATAATAAGTACCATCTATTAAACAAACATTTCATGACCAGCAGGACTGGTGTGTGTGTGTGTGTGTGTGTGTGTGTGTGTGTGTGTGTGTGTGTGTGTGTGTGTGTGTGTGTGTGTGTGTGTGTGTGTGTGTGAGTGACCTCCTCCTGAACTCATTCATGAACTTCTGTTTTAGTGTCTCCTGGCCAGCCAGCCAACCAGTCAGCCAGTCAGCCAGCCAGTCAGTCAGTCAGTCAGTCAGTCAGCCAACCAGCCTGTGACTGTGTGTGACAGTGTGTGTGTGTGTGTGTGTGTGTGTGTGTGTGTGTGTGTGTGTGTGTGTGTGTGTGTGTGTGTGTGTGTGTGTGTGTGTGTGTGAGTGAACTCATTCGTGAACTTCTGTTTTAGTGTCTCCTGGCCAGCCAGTCAGCCAGCCACCCTCTCAGCCAGCCAGCCAGTCAGCCAGCCAGCCAGTCAGCCAGCCAGTCAGCCAGTCAGCCAGTCAGCCAGTCAGTCAGCCAGTCAGTCAGCCAGTCAGTCAGCCAGTTAGCCAACCAATCAGTCAGCCAGTCAGCAAACCAGGAAAACATCACTGTATGATTAAAGAATGGTTCCTCCTCTCTTCCTTCTCATCCCTCCATCCCCCATCCCTTCATCCCCCATCCCTCCATCCCCCATCCCTTCATCCCTCCATCCCTCATCCCTTCATCCCCCATCCCTCCATCCCTTCGCCCCCCCCATCCCTCCATCCCCCATCCCTTCATCCCCCATCCCTTCATCCCTTCATCCCCCATCCCTTCATCCCCCATCCCTCCATCCCCCATCCCTTCATCCCCCATCCCTCCATCCCACCCACCATCCCTTCATCCCCCATCCCTTCATCCCCCCATCCCTCCAGCCCCCATCCCTTCATCCCTTCATCCCTCCATCACTCAACCCTCCATCCCTTCAACCCCCATCCCTTCATCCCCCCCATCATCCCTCCATCCCCCATCCCTTCATCCCTCCATCCCTTCACCCCCCCATCCCCATCCCTTCATCCCTCCATCCCCCATCCCTTCATCCCTCCATCCCTTCATCCCTCCATCCCTTCACCCCCCATCCCTTCATCCCCCCCATCATCCCTCCATCCCTCCATCCCCCATCCTCCATCCACATCCCTTCATCCCTCCATCCCCCAAACCTCCAGCCCTTCACCCCCATCCCTTCATCCCCCATCCCTTCACCCCCAATCCCTCCATCCCCCACCCCTCCATCCCTTCATCCTCCATCCCTCCATCCCCATCCCTTCATCCCTCCATCCCTTCATCCCCATCCCTTCATCCCCCATCCCTCCATCCCTTCATCCCCCATCCCTTCATCCCTCCATCCACATCCCCCAACCCTTCACCCCACATCCCCCATCCCTTCATCCCTCCATCCCTTCATCCTCCATCCCTTCATCCTCCATCCCCCATCCCTTCATCCCTCCATCCCTTCATCCCCCATCCCTTCATCCCTCCATCCCTTCATCCCTTCATCCCTCCATCCCCATCCCTTCATCCCCCATCCCTCCATATCCCCCAATCCCTCCATCCCCCATCTCTTCATCCCTCCATCCCTTCAACCCTCCATCCCTTCAACCCTCCATCACTCATCACACTGCTCTTCATCATGTCATCACTCATCACACTGCTCTTCATCATGTCATCACACTGCTCTTCATCATGTCATCACTCATCACACTGCTCTTCATGTCATCACACTGCTATTCATCATGTCATCACACTGCTCTTCATCATGTCATCACACTGCTCTTCATCATGTCATCACTCATCACACTGCTCTTCATCATGTCATCACACTGCTCTTCATCATGTCATCACACTGCTCTTCATCATGTCATCACACTGCTCTTCATCATGTCATCACACTGCTCTTCATCAAGTCATCACACTGCTCTTCATCATGTCATCACTCTGCTGTGAATAACACTTTCAAATGAACCTCTTCTTTACTAATTGTATTCTGATGTTGATCGTACATCATCCTCTACCTCAAACTGCAGCGACAATCAAAACACTGCTTCTAAACAAGTGGTGGGTTTGTTTTAGTAATTAACAGTATTTAATAAATTGATTGTTTCTCTGAATGAACTGATTTAGTGAACGTTAACTCATGGCATGATATTGCTATAATCAATATAAATATAGTTAGCTGCAGCAATATGACTCTGTTCTATGAAATCCAGGGAATGTTATTCAAACCATGTTTTGAATGTTTTTCTGGTCTAGTGTGTGTACTATGGGAAATTTGGAATCCCAAAATTAGTTGCATTGAATACCAAAGTCCTCTCTTTTTCTGATTCTAATGTTCCACAGCGACCCCTGGTGGAAGGGATTAGAACTGGGGGAAATGAAATCCGTTGAGAGGGCCTTGAAGAGAACTGGCCAGAGAAGGGTACTTACTTCCCAGTAATAACAACAAAGGATGACAGGTAAACAAAGGAATATTCACGCACAATAAAAATATAAATAATAATATATAAATATTATATTTGGGGGGGGGTCCATTGAGGTGGGGAGGGGAAATGTCCTTGGTGGCAAAGGTTCGGATGGATATAGTCATTTATCGGCGTAGTAACGAACCCCCACCTCACACCCCCAAACGGTTGCCATTGTTTTATTGAAAACCACATGATCAAAGTTGAATTACTCTGCAAACAGACATTTTTGAATTTATAAATTTATTTACAACACCCCTATGATACATTCCCACAGGAATCAGCCCCAAGTCACTGGTTTAGTAGATAAAGCTTTGGTATTAAATAGGTTTCATCACGTGGTTAAAAGCATCCCAGGGTGCAGCGGGACACATTCTAAAACTGATGAGATCAAAGCATTTACAAAAGGACATCGTTTTGGAAGAGAGTGTGCAAAAACATTGGTTATGAAAAAAAAAGCTTTTGTTCCAAAAATCTAAACAGGAAATGCAGTCATTCAAACTGGACAGTTACGGTCAATACAAACATACTTCAACATTGTGTTTGCTTCCCAAATGGCACCCTATTCCCTACGTAGTGCACTACTTCAGACCAGGGCCCATAGTGCACTACTTTAGACCAGGGCCCATAGTGCACTACTTTAGACCAGGGCCCATAGTGTACTACTTTAGACCAGGGCCCATAGTGCACTACTTTAGACCAGGGCCCATAGTGCACTACTTTAGACCAGGGCCCATAGGGGTAGTGCACTACTTTAGACCAGGGCCCATAGGGTAGTGCACTACTTTAGACCAGGGCCCATAGGGTAGTGCACTACTTTAGACCAGGGCCCATAGGGTAGTGCACTACTTTAGACCAGGGCCCATAGGGTAGTACACTACTATAGACCAGGGCCCATATGGGTAGTGCACTACTTTAGACCAGGGCCCCATAGGGTAGTACACTACTATAGACCAGGGCCCATATGGGTAGTGCACTACTATAGACCAGGGCCCATATGGGTAGTGCACTACTTTAGACCAGGGCCCATAGGGTAGTGCACTACTATAGACCAGGGCCCATAGGGTAGTGCACTACTATAGACCAGGGCCCATAGGGTAGTGCACTACTTTAGACCAGGGCCCATAGGGTAGTGCACTACTTTAGACCAGGGCCCATAGTACACTACTTTAGACCAGAGCCCATAGGGTAGTGCACTACTATAGACCAGGGCCCATAGGGTAGTGCACTACTTTAGACCAGGGCCCATAGGGTAGTGCACTACTTTAGACCAGGGCCCATAGTGCACTACTTTAGACCAGGGCCCATAGGGGTAGTGCACTACTTTAGACCAGGGCCCATAGGGGTAGTGCACTACTTTAGACCAGGGCCCATAGGGTAGTGCACTACTTTAGACCAGGGCCCATAGGGTAGTGCACTACTTTAGACCAGGGCCCATAGGGGTAGTGCACTACTTTAGACCAGGGCCCATAGGGTAGTGCACTACTTTAGACCAGGGCCCATAGGGTAGTGCACTACTGTAGACCAGGGCCCATAGGGTAGTGCACTGTACAGGGAATGATGCCATTTGGGACACAAGCCAATAACAGGATTCTCTGTTCCCTCTCATCATTGGTCTGTTCCTCCTGAAGGAATAAGGGACACTTTGGTCAGCTGTTACTTTGTAACAATCTTTTCAAGTGTGCCAGATTGATCACTATTATAATTATAATGTATTCTACTATTTAATAGGCTAAACTCAAAATACAAGGCAGCATATAATGACAAAATGAAGCTAAATTAATTATATAAACCCCCTCAACAAAAAGCCAAGATACTAAAAAGTCCACATCCGCACCTAAAAACGACTATTCCAGAAAATAAGATGCAACAAAAACCCTTCTAACTAAAAGACAGGAAACCTTCAGATGTTTTCTATACAGCTGCCGCTGTGCGACGCGTTTAAACACACAGTCAGAATAAATGTAATAAATATAGTGAGTTGGTGGTTCATTAAAAAAAAGGCCGATGCGCCCAGCATGAATAGAACAGACCCCAGGACAGTTTAAAAACACACCTGGGAGAACCGTTCCTCAGCATCGTTCTCCATAGTATGGATGTCCTAGAACGTCAGGAGCTAGTCACTGATATGGATGTTGGAGACGTCAGTAGTCCTTCCTGAATTGTTGGCTGAGTTCCTGGTCCGTCCCAAAAAAGCCTATTCCCTTTCTAGTGCACTACTGTTGGCCAGGGCCCACAGTGCACTACTGTTGGCCAGGGCCCACAGTGCACTACTTTGGCCCCACGGTGCTCTGGTCAACAGTAGTGCATTGTGGGCCCTGGCCAACAGTAGTGCACTGCAGAAGGGAACACCCATCCACGGTAATCAGCAGTCTCTTCTCCTGGAGCGTTCATTACATTGCACTGTAGGTAGCAGCGGTCAGGACCGGCCTCCGCTTCCCTTTGATCTTCAGAGATCCATAACGGGCCTGTTGGACAGAATAGATTAGAACAACGATGTATTCATCATCATCATCATCATCAGACTGGTATAACTCTGACCCAGTTAATATACAATAAGCATTACAGCCTCCTGAAACAGAACAGACCCTTTAAAAGACTGTAGAGGTGGTCACCAGCCTTCCCCTCAGAACAGACCCATGTATAGACTGTAGAGGTGGTCACCAGCCTTCCCCTCAGAACAGACCCATGTATAGACTGTAGAGGTGGTCACCAGCCTTCCCCTCAGATCAGACCCATGTATAGACTGTAGAGGTGGTCACCAGCCTTCCCCTCAGATCAGACCCATGTATAGACTGTAGAGGTGGTCACCAGCCTTCCCCTCAGAACAGACCCATGTATAGACTGTAGAGGTGGTCACCAGCCTTCCCCTCAGAACAGACCCATGTATAGACTGTAGAGGTGGTCACCAGCCTTCCCCTCAGAACAGACCCATGTATAGACTGTAGAGGTGGTCACCAGCCTTCCCCTCAGAACAGACCCATGTATAGACTGTAGAGGTGGTCACCAGCCTTCCCCTCAGAACAGACCCATGTATAGACTGTAGAGGTGGTCACCAGCCTTCCCCTCAGAACAGACCCATGTATAGACTGTAGAGGTGGTCACCAGCCTTCCCCTCAGAACAGACCCATGTATAGACTGTAGAGGTGGTCACCAGCCTTCCCCTCAGAACAGACCCATGTATAGACTGTAGAGGTGGTCACCAGCCTTCCCCTCAGAACAGACCCATGTATAGACTGTAGAGGTGGTCACCAGCCTTCCCCTCAGAACAGACCCATGTATAGACTGTAGAGGTGGTCACCAGCCTTCCCCTCAGAACAGACCCATGTATAGACTGTAGAGGTGGTCACCAGCCTTCCCCTCAGAACAGACCCATGTATAGACTGTAGAGGTGGTCACCAGCCTTCCCCTCAGAACAGACCCATGTATAGACTGTAGAGGTGGTCACCAGCCTTCCCCTCAGAACAGACCCATGTATAGACTGTAGAGGTGGTCACCAGCCTTCCCCTCAGATCAGACCCATGTATAGACTGTAGAGGTGGTCACCAGCCTTCCCCTCAGATCAGACCCATGTATAGACTGTAGAGGTGGTCACCAGCCTTCCCCTCAGAACAGACCCATGTATAGACTGTAGAGGTGGTCACCAGCCTTCCCCTCAGATCAAGCAGAGATTTTAATTGTCACATTAAGCCCAAAAAACAGTTCTGTAGGAATGTGGTTTGAGCAGCAGGTCTAATACATTATCACAGCATAGTGGCTATATACCTGGTCTGATACATTATCACAGCATAGTGGATATATGCCTGGTCTTATACATTATCACAGCATAGTGGCTATATGCCTGGTCTGATACATTATCACAGCATAGTGGATATATGCCTGGTCTTATACATTATCACAGCATAGTGGCTATATACCCGGTCTAATACATTATCACAGCATAGTGGCTATATGCCTGGTCTAATACATTATCACAGCATAGTGGCTATATGCCTGGTCTAATACATTATCACAGCATAGTGGCTATATGCCTGGTCTAATACATTATCACAGCATAGTGGCTATATGCCTGGTCTGATACATTATCACAGCATAGTGGCTATATGCCTGGTCTAATACATTATCACAGCATAGTGGCTATATGCCTGGTCTGATACATTATCACAGCATAGTGGATATATGCCTGGTCTGATACATTATCACAGCATAGTGGATATATGCCTGGTCTTATACATTATCACAGCATAGTGGCTATATGCCTGGTCTTATACATTATCGCAGCATAGTGGCTATATGCCTGGTCTAATACATTATCGCAGCATAGTGGCTATATGCCTGGTCTAATACATTATCACAGCATAGTGGCTATATGCCTGGTCTAATACATTATCACAGCATAGTGGCTATATACCTGGTCTAATACATTATCACAGCTATATGCCTGGTCTAATACATTATCACAGCTATATGCCTGGTCTAATACATTATCACAGCTATATGCCTGGTCTGATACATTACCACAGCATAGTGGCTATATGCCTGGTCTAATACATTATCAGAGCATAGTGGCTAGATGCCTGGTCTGATACATTATCACAGCATAGTGGCTATATACCTGGTCTAATACATTATCACAGCATAGTGGCTATATACCTGGTCTAATACATTATCACAGCATACTGGCTATATGCCTGGTCTAATACATTATCACAGCATAGTGGCTATATGCCTGGTCTAATACATTATCACAGCATAGTGGCTATATGCCTGGTCTAATACATTACCACAGCATAGTGGCTATATGCCTGGTCTAATACATTATCACAGCATAGTGGCTATATGCCTGGTCTAATACATTATCACAGCATAGTGGCTATATGCCTGGTCTAATACATTATCACAGCATAGTGGCTATATGCCTGGTCTAATACATTACCACAGCATAGTGGCTATATGCCTGGTCTAATACATTATCACAGCATAGTGGCTATATGCCTGGCCTGTCAATATTGTTATTCTCGGACCATATTATATTTCAGAACTTGAGCTTTGATAACAACCAGTTGGTGTAGCACTTCTGAGGCACAGTTGAGAATAAATTGAAATATTTTTTCTTTCTCGATATACCTACTGTTGGCGTTTCTACACAAATGTTTGGTGATCAACCGGTTGGTGACCACTGCATTAGTGAGCTAGTATTTAACATATCCAAACCAGAGGAGAGCAGCCGCAGAGTGTGTTATATTCAGACGTACATCTTTACAGTGTGTTATATTCAGACCTACATCTTGACAGCGTGTTATATTCAGACCTACATCTTTACAGCGTGTTATATTCAGACCTACATCTTTACAGGCTTCAGAGTGTGTTATATTCAGACCTACACCTTTACAGTGTGTTATATTCAGACCTACACCTTTACAGTGTGTTATATTCAGACCTACATCTTTACAGCGTGTTATATTCAGACGTACACCTTTACAGCGTGTTATATTCAGACCTACACCTTTACAGTGTGTTATATTCAGACCTACATCTTTACAGCGTGTTATATTCAGACCTACATCTTTACAGCGTGTTATATTCAGACCTACATCTTTACAGCGTGTTATATTCAGACCTACACCTTTACAGTGTGTTATATTCAGACCTACATCTTTACAGTGTGTTATATTCAGACCTACATCTTTACAGCGTGTTATATTCAGACCTACATCTTTACAGCGTGTTATATTCAGACCTACATCTTTACAGCGTGTTATATTCAGACGTACATCTTTACAGCGTGTTATATTCAGACCTACATCTTTACAGCGTGTTATATTCAGACCTACATCTTTACAGGCTTCAGAGTGTGTTATATTCAGACCTACATCTTTACAGCGTGTTATATTCAGACCTACATCTTTACAGCGTGTTATATTCAGACCTACATCTTTACAGCGTGTTATATTCAGACGTACATCTTTACAGCGTGTTATATTATTCAGACCTACATCTTTACAGCGTGTTATATTCAGACCTACACCTTTACAGTGTGTTATATTCAGACCTACACCTTTACAGTGTGTTATATTCAGACCTACATCTTTACAGCGTGTTATATTCAGACCTACACCTTTACAGCGTGTTATATTCAGACGTACACCTTTACAGCGTGTTATATTCAGACCTACACCTTTACAGTGTGTTATATTCAGACCTACATCTTTACAGCGTGTTATATTCAGACCTACATCTTTACAGCGTGTTATATTCAGACGTACATCTTTACAGCGTGTTATATTCAGACCTACATCTTTACAGCGTGTTATATTCAGACCTACATCTTTACAGCGTGTTATATTCAGACCTACATCTTTACAGTGTGTTATATTCAGACTTACATCTTTGCGGGCTTTAGAGCGCACAATCTTGACACTCTGGGACCTCCTCAGACCTCTCTGGGTGACAGCCTCGTCCTCTGAGAAAAGTTGCTCCCCCTCCTCATCTGTCCTGTCCTCCTGCTCATAGGCATAGTACTCTGGGGAGACACGTCCATATCAGTTAGACATAGTACTCTGGGGAGACACGTCCATATCAGTTAGACATAGTACTCTGGGGAGACACGTCCATATCAGTTAGACATAGTACTCTGGGGAGACATGTCCATATCAGTTAGACATTGTACTCTGGGGAGACACGTCCATATCAGTTAGACATAGTACTCTGGGGAGACACGTCCATATCAGTTAGACATTGTACTCTGGGGAGACATGTCCATATCAGTTAGACATAGTACTCTGGGGAGACACGTCCATATCAGTTAGACATGTCTCCATATCAGTTAGACATAGTACTCTGGAGAGACATGTACTTTGTCTAACTGATATGTAGAACTAACCCAGAAGCAGGTTAACTTGGTGTTCTGACCCGACTCCTAGGTCCTCATGGTAGTGCTGAGTCCGAGGGGGACTGACATTCTGACTGGTGTGTTGGAGAGAGAGAGGCTGCCTGGGGACAACGACCAATCACTGGGGCTGAATTCCACAGCTGAGGCCACAACGACCAATCACTGGGGCTGAATTCCACAGCTGAGGCCACAACGACCAATCACTGGGGCTGAATTCCACAGCTGAGGCCACAACGACCAATCACTGGGGCTGAATTCCACAGCTGAGGCCACAACGGCCAATCACTGGGGCTGAATTCCACAGCTGAGGCCACAACGGCCAATCACTGGGGCTGAATTCCACAGCTGAGGCCACAACGGCCAATCACTGGGGCTGAATTCCACAGCTGAGGCCACAACGGCCAATCACTGGGGCTGAATTCCACAGCTGAGGCCACAACGGCCAATCACTGGGGCTGAATTCCACAGCTGAGGCCACAACGACCAATCACTGGGGCTGAATTCCACAGCTGAGGCCACAACAACCAATCACTGGGGCTGAATTCCACAACGACCAACGGTGTCATCCCCTGACAGATTGCTATAACATACACTACATGACCTCAAGTACGTGGACACTGTGCAGGACAGTCAAGTTCTTCCACACTGATCTCCACAAGCCATTTCTGATTGGACCTCACTTTGTGCACGGGGGCATTGTCATGCTGAAACAGGAAAGGGCCTTCCCCAAACTGTTGCCACAAAGTTGGAAGCACAGAATCATCTAGAATGTCATTTGTATGCTGTAGCGTTAAGATTTCCCTTCACTGGAACTAAGAGGCCTGAACCATGAAAAACAGCCCCAGACCATTATTCCTCCCCCACCAAACTTTACAGTTGGCACTATGCATTGGGGCAGGTAGCGTTGTAATGGCATCCACCAAACCCAGATTAGTTCATCGGACTGCCAGATGGTGAAAAATGATTAATCACTACAGAGAACACGTTTCCACTGATCCAGAGTCCAATCAATGGTGGTGAGATTTACACCACTACTAACTGACTGGGGCTGTTCTGTGTTGTGAGTCTTGACAGCTGCCATTCTACCAGGCTCCACCAGGGGGCAGCAGTAACATAGTAACAGCCTCTAGTCCTCCTCTCCTTTGTTCCTCTGGCTAGTCACATCTGCTCTGCATTCTAGAAAGATCCTTGGGATCTGGAGCCACTATTACATCTACAACGCTGTTCATACTTGTTTGAGGATTTAAACACGTTCTGCAACCTGAGAAGTGTGTTTTTTAACGCTAGCCTTCACACAGTCCAAGGCAAACTGATATGTATCAGATGAAGCTATTGAGCCCTATTGGTTGACAGCTGGTTGAGACAAACCATCTAATTCACCACATCAGAGATCATCAGTACGACAAAGGTGAGGAGCCCATTCCATTCATCCCACCAATGATCTATATCCATTAATACAATCTTTAATATCTGGGATTTATCTGTCTTCTAGCACACCTCTGACTGGTCACGGCTGAGCTAGTCCAGCCCAGAGCAGTCCAGCCCAGAGCTAGTCCAGCCCAGCCCAGAGCAGTCCAGCCCAGAGAAGCCCAGCCCAGAGCAGTCCAGCCCAGAACCTGAGAACAGAACCAACCCCTCCCTGTACTGCACTGCTTTAGACCAGGGCTCATAGACACCCTACATCCTATAGAGGACACTGCTTTAGACCAGGGCTCATAGACACCCTACATCCTACAGAGGACACTGCTTTAGACCAGGGCTCATAGACACCCTACATCCTATAGAGGACACTGCTTTAGACCAGGGCTCATAGACACCCTACATCCTATAGAGGACACTGCTTTAGACCAGGGCTCATAGGCACCCTACATCCTATAGAGGACACTGCTTTAGACCAGGGCTCATAGGCACCCTACATCCTATAGAGGACACTGCTTTAGACCAGGGCTCATAGGCACCCTACATCCTATAGAGGACACTGCTTTAGACCAGGGCTCATAGACACCCTACATCCTATAGAGGACACTGCTTTAGACCAGGGCTCATAGGCACCCTACATCCTATAGAGGACACTGCTTTAGACCAGGGCTCATAGGCACCCTACATCCTATAGAGGACACTGCTTTAGACCAGGACTCATAGTGAACAGGGAGGGTTAACCATGTTACTCAACACAGCTATAGAGGATGTTTGAGGAAGGTGGAGAACAGAGTCTTACTGTGGTATAAATGGCTCCCCCTTCAGATCAATGATTAACAGACCAGTGGAAGGTACTAGGTGACGGGTTCATTTAAGGACCTGTGTGTGTGTGTGTGTTGTGGTGTGGTGTGGTGTGTTGTGGTGTGGTGTGGTGTGGTGTGGGGAACATGTCCTACCTGTTCTGTCTGTCGAGTTTGCGGCGAGCGCCCTCCTGCTCACGGCAGGGTTGCCGGCATGGGCTGTATAGATCTGATTGGCTGCTGCGTCGTCGAGGGGAATCTGAGTCAGGTCGTGCATGCTGAAGCTCCTCAGCTTCTCTGTGATCGCCCCCTGGCCCTACACACACACACACACACACACACACACACACACACACACACACACACAGAGTTAGGTCACCACTGGGATAACACTGTCCTCTAAACCCCCCTCCTCATGACATCATGGCTCCAGTATCTTACTGTGCTCTGACAAAATACAGTAACATACTGAGGAAGTGTTTGTGTTATTGTGCTCTGACAAAATACAGTAACATACTGAGGGAGTGTTTGTTATTGTGCTCTGACAAAATACAGTAACATACTGAGGAAGGGTTTGTGTTATTGTGCTCTGACAAAATACAGTAACATACTGAGGGATTGTTTGTTATTGTGCTGCGACAAAATACAGTAACATACTGAGGGATTGTTTGTTATTGTGCTGCGACAAAATACAGTAACATACTGAGGGATTGTTTGTTATTGTGCTGCGACAAAATACAGTAACATACTGAGGGATTGTTTGTTATTGTGCTCCGACAAAATACAGTAACATACTGAGGAAGTGTTTGTTTGTGTAAAACAAATTTCCTAGAATCTATTGGCAGTGTTTATCATAGTGTTTTCAAACAGCTTCTAACAACGCAGAACCTTTTCCATAACAGAACTGAGGAACAGACAGGATGTGGACCATCATGAAGGGAACGTTAGTGGTTGTGTGTACAGCACAGCTTGACAACATCACACAAAACACCAAAAAGATAAAAGACTAGCAAACACCATTAAAAACCGATGAATAGGTGAATCTATGAATGATCTGAGTAGGGCTGGGCGGTATACTGTTATAGAGAAATACCGGTATTGATACACGGCCTGGTTTGGGTTTTTAACTTTACCTTCTATACCGGGTATTTGAATGTTTGGTTTGTTAAAATGTGATAGCAGTGTGTAACGTCCATGTTTATAGTTTACTCCGCTACTGGAGTCCTCTCTCTCTCGGTGACGCCTTCCGCTCAGACCTAGCCCCGCCCCCTGTCACTCAAGGAGCACATTGGACGTTCCTCAACCACGTGACCCTAACGTTCAGTCTGCCTGGTCAATGCAGCACATTAGACGTTCCTCAACCACGTGACCCTAACGTTCAGTCTGCCTGGTCAATGCAGCACATTAGACGTTCCTCAACCACGTGACCCTAACGTTCAGTCTGCCTGGTCAATGCAGCACATTAGACGTTCCTCAACCACGTGACCCTAACGTTCAGTCTGCCTGGTCAATGCAGCACATTAGACGTTCCTCAACCACGTGACTCTAACGTTCAGTCTGCCTGGTCAATGCAGCACATTGGACGTTCCTCAACCACGTGACCCTAACGTTCAGTCTGCCTGGTCAATGCAGCACATTAGACGTTCCTCAACCACGTGACCCTAACGTTCAGTCTGCCTGGTCAATGCAGCACATTAGACGTTCCTCAACCACGTGACCCTAACGTTCAGTCTGCCTGGTCAATGCAGCACATTAGACGTTCCTCAACCACGTGACCCTAACGTTCAGTCTGCCTGGTCAATGCAGCACATTGGACGTTCCTCAACCACGTGACCCTAACGTTCAGTCTGCCTGGTCAATGCAGCACATTAGACGTTCCTCAACCACGTGACCCTAACGTTCAGTCTGCCTGGTCAATGCAGCACATTGGACGTTCCTCAACCACGTGACCCTAACGTTCAGTCTGCCTGGTCAATGCAGCACATTGGACGTTCCTCAACCACGTGACCCTAACGTTCAGTCTGCCTGGTCAATGCAGCACATTGGACGTTCCTCAACCACGTGACCCTAACGTTCAGTCTGCCTGGTCAATGCAGCACATTAGACGTTCCTCAACCACGTGACCCTAACGTTCAGTCTGCCTGGTCAATGCAGCACATTAGACGTTCCTCAACCACGTGACCCTAACGTTCAGTCTGCCTGGTCAATGCAGCACATTAGACGTTCCTCAACCACGTGACCCTAACGTTCAGTCTGCCTGGTCAATGCAGCACATTGGACGTTCCTCAACCACGTGACCCTAACGTTCAGTCTGCCTGGTCAATGCAGCACATTAGACGTTCCTCAACCACGTGACCCTAACGTTCAGTCTGCCTGGTCAATGCAGCACATTAGACGTTCCTCAACCACGTGACCCTAACGTTCAGTCTGCCTGGTCAATGCAGCACATTAGACGTTCCTCAACCACGTGACCCTAACGTTCAGTCTGCCTGGTCAATGCAGCACATTGGACGTTCCTCAACCACGTGACCCTAACGTTCAGTCTGCCTGGTCAATGCAGCACATTAGACGTTCCTCAACCACGTGACCCTAACGTTCAGTCTGCCTGGTCAATGCAGCACATTGGACGTTCCTCAACCACGTGACCCTAACGTTCAGTCTGCCTGGTCAATGCAGCACATTGGACGTTCCTCAACCACGTGACCCTAACGTTCAGTCTGCCTGGTCAATGCAGCACATTGGACGTTCCTCAACCACGTGACCCTAACGTTCAGTCTGCCTGGTCAATGCAGCACATTGGACGTTCCTCAACCACGTGACCCTAACGTTCAGTCTGCCTGGTCAATGCAGCACATTGGACGTTCCTCAACCACGTGACCCTAACGTTCAGTCTGCCTGGTCAATGCAGCACATTGGACGTTCCTCAACCACGTGACCCTAACGTTCAGTCTGCCTGGTCAATGCAGCACATTGGACGTTCCTCAACCACGTGACCCTAACGTTCAGTCTGCCTGGTCAATGCAGCACATTGGACGTTCCTCCAGGTAACACTGTTGACGACAACAATGCTGTTTTCACTTTGCTTCTTAATATAATGATTCCAACAGTGCTCATGTTGTTTACCGGGCCTGGACCGAGGCTCTGTCCCAGCTAGCCTGCTCATGTTGTTTATCCAGGCCTGTACCGAGGCTCTGTCCCAGCTAGCCTGCTCATGTTGTTTATCCAGGTCTGGACCGAGGCTCTGTCCCAGCTAGCCTGCTCATGTTGTTTATCCAGGCCTGGACCGAGGCTCTGTCCCAGCTAGCCTGCTCATGTTGTTTATCCAGGCCTGGACCGAGGCTCTGTCCCAGCTAGCCTGCTCATGTTGTTTATCCAGGCCTGGACCGGGGCTCTGTCCCAGCTAGCCTGCTCATGTTGTTTATCCGGGCCTGGACCGAGGCTCTGTCCCAGCTAGCCTGCTCATGTTGTTTATCCGGGCCTGGACCGAGGCTCTGTCCCAGCTAGCCTGCTCATGTTGTTTATCCGGGCCTGGACCGAGGCTCTGTCCCAGCTAGCCTGCTCATGTTGTTTATCCGGGCCTGGACCGAGGCTCTGTCCCAGCTAGCCTGCTCATGTTGTTTATCCAGGCCTGGACCGAGGCTCTGTCCCAGCTAGCCTGCTCATGTTGTTTATCCAGGCCTGGACCGAGGCTCTGTCCCAGCTAGCCTGCTCATGTTGTTTATCCGGGCCTGGACCGAGGCTCTGTCCCAGCTAGCCTGCTCATGTTGTTTATCCGGTCCTGGACCGAGGCTCTGTCCCAGCTAGCCTGCTCATGTTGTTTATCCGGGCCTGGACCGAGGCTCTGTCCCAGCTAGCCTGCTCATGTTGTTTATCCAGGTCTGGACCGAGGCTCTGTCCCAGCTAGCCTGCTCATGTTGTTTATCCGGTCCTGGACCGAGGCTCTGTCCCAGCTAGCCTGCTCATGTTGTTTAACCAGGTCTGGACCGAGGCTCTGTCCCAGCTAGCCTGCTCATGTTGTTTATCCGGGCCTGGACCGAGGCTCTGTCCCAGCTAGCCTGCTCATGTTGTTTAACCAGGTCTGGACCGAGGCGCTGTCCCAGCTAGCCTGCTCATGTTGTTTATCCAGGCCTGGACCGAGGCTCTGTCCCAGCTAGCCTGCTCATGTTGTTTATCCGGGCCTGGACCGAGGCTCTGTCCCAGCTAGCCTGCTCATGTTGTTTATCCAGGCCTGGACCGAGGCTCTGTCCCAGCTAGCCTGCTCATGTTGTTTATCCGGGCCTGGACCGAGGCTCTGTCCCAGCTAGCCTGCTCATGTTGTTTATCCGGTCCTGGACCGAGGCTCTGTCCCAGCTAGCCTGCTGATGTTGTTTATCCGGGCCTGGACCGAGGCTCTGTCCCAGCTAGCCTGCTCATGTTGTTTATCCAGGTCTGGACCGAGGCTCTGTCCCAGCTAGCCTGCTCATGTTGTTTATCCGGTCCTGGACCGAGGCTCTGTCCCAGCTAGCCTGCTCATGTTGTTTAACCAGGTCTGGACCGAGGCTCTGTCCCAGCTAGCCTGCTCATGTTGTTTATCCGGGCCTGGACCGAGGCTCTGTCCCAGCTAGCCTGCTCATGTTGTTTATCCGGGCCTGGACCGAGGCTCTGTCCCAGCTAGCCTGCTCATGTTGTTTAACCAGGTCTGGACCGAGGCTCTGTCCCAGCTAGCCTGCTCATGTTGTTTATCCAGGCCTGGACCGAGGCTCTGTCCCAGCTAGCCTGCTCATGTTGTTTATCCAGGTCTGGACCGAGGCTCTGTCCCAGCTAGCCTGCTCATGTTGTTTAACCAGGTCTGGACCGAGGCTCTGTCCCAGCTAGCCTGCTCATGTTGTTTATCCAGGCCTGGACCGAGGCTCTGTCCCAGCTAGCCTGCTCATGTTGTTTATCCAGGCCTGGACCGAGGCTCTGTCCCAGCTAGCCTGCTCATGTTGTTTATCCAGGCCTGGACCGAGGCTCTGTCCCAGCTAGCCTGCTCATGTTGTTTATCCAGGCCTGGACCGAGGCTCTGTCCCAGCTAGCCTGCTCATGTTGTTTATCCAGGCCTGGACCGAGGCTCTGTCCCAGCTAGCCTGCTCATGTTGTTTATCCAGGCCTGGACCGAGGCTCTGTCCCAGCTAGCCTGCTCATGTTGTTTATCCGGGCCTGGACCGAGGCTCTGTCCCAGCTAGCCTGCTCATGTTGTTTATCCGGTCCTGGACCGAGGCTCTGTCCCAGCTAGCCTGCTCATGTTGTTTATCCGGGCCTGGACCGAGGCTCTGTCCCAGCTAGCCTGCTCATGTTGTTTATCCAGGTCTGGACCGAGGCTCTGTCCCAGCTAGCCTGCTCATGTTGTTTATCCGGTCCTGGACCGAGGCTCTGTCCCAGCTAGCCTGCTCATGTTGTTTAACCAGGTCTGGACCGAGGCTCTGTCCCAGCTAGCCTGCTCATGTTGTTTATCCGGGCCTGGACCGAGGCTCTGTCCCAGCTAGCCTGCTCATGTTGTTTAACCAGGTCTGGACCGAGGCTCTGTCCCAGCTAGCCTGCTCATGTTGTTTATCCAGGCCTGGACCGAGGCTCTGTCCCAGCTAGCCTGCTCATGTTGTTTATCCAGGTCTGGACCGAGGCTCTGTCCCAGCTAGCCTGCTCATGTTGTTTACCCAGGTCTGGACCGAGGCTCTGTCCCAGCTAGCCTGCTCATGTTGTTTATCCAGGCCTGGACCGAGGCTCTGTCCCAGCTAGCCTGCTCATGTTGTTTATCCAGGCCTGGACCGAGGCTCTGTCCCAGCTAGCCTGCTCATGTTGTTTATCCAGGTCTGGACCGAGGCTCTGTCCCAGCTAGCCTGCTCATGTTGTTTATCCGGTCCTGGACCGAGGCTCTGTCCCAGCTAGCCTGCTCATGTTGTTTATCCGGGTCTGGACCGAGGCTCTGTCCCAGCTAGCCTGCTCATGTTGTTTATCCGGGTCTGGACCGAGGCTCTGTCCCAGCTAGCCTGCTCATGTTGTTTATCCAGGCCTGGACCGAGGCTCTATCCCAGCTAGCCTGCTCATGTTGTTTATCCAGGTCTGGACCGAGGCTCTGTCCCAGCTAGCCTGCTCATGTTGTTTATCCGGGCCTGGACCGAGGCTCTGTCCCAGCTAGCCTGCTCATGTTGTTTATCCGGGCCTGGACCGAGGCTCTGTCCCAGCTAGCCTGCTCATGTTGTTTATCCAGGTCTGGACCGAGGCTCTGTCCCAGCTAGCCTGCTCATGTTGTTTATCCAGGTCTGGACCGAGGCTCTATCCCAGCTATCATGTTGTTTATCCAGGTCTGGACCGAGGCTCTGTCCCAGCTAGCCTGCTCATGTTGTTTAACCAGGTCTGGACCGAGGCTCTGTCCCAGCTAGCCTGCTCATGTTGTTTATCCAGGCCTGGACCGAGGCTCTGTCCCAGCTAGCCTGCTCATGTTGTTTATCCAGGCCTGGACCGAGGCTCTGTCCCAGCTAGCCTGCTCATGTTGTTTATCCAGGTCTGGACCGAGGCTCTGTCCCAGCTAGCCTGCTCATGTTGTTTATCCGGTCCTGGACCGAGGCTCTGTCCCAGCTAGCCTGCTCATGTTGTTTATCCGGGTCTGGACCGAGGCTCTGTCCAAGCTAGCCTGCTCATGTTGTTTATCCGGGTCTGGACCGAGGCTCTGTCCCAGCTAGCCTGCTCATGTTGTTTATCCAGGCCTGGACCGAGGCTCTATCCCAGCTAGCCTGCTCATGTTGTTTATCCAGGTCTGGACCGAGGCTCTGTCCCAGCTAGCCTGCTCATGTTGTTTATCCGGGCCTGGACCGAGGCTCTGTCCCAGCTAGCCTGCTCATGTTGTTTATCCGGGCCTGGACCGAGGCTCTGTCCCAGCTAGCCTGCTCATGTTGTTTATCCAGGTCTGGACCGAGGCTCTGTCCCAGCTAGCCTGCTCATGTTGTTTATCCAGGTCTGGACCGAGGCTCTATCCCAGCTATCATGTTGTTTATCCAGGCCTGGACCGAGGCTCTGTCCCAGCTAGCCTGCTCAGGTTGTTTATCCAGGCCTGGACCGAGGCTCTGTCCCAGCTAGCCTGCTCATGTTGTTTATCCGGGCCTGGACCGAGGCTCTGTCCCAGCTAGCCTGCTCATGTTGTTTATCCGGGTCTGGACCGAGGCTCTGTCCCAGCTAGCCTGCTCATGTTGTTTATCCAGGTCTGGACCGAGGCTCTGTCCCAGCTAGCCTGCTCATGTTGTTTATCCGGGTCTGGACCGAGGCTCTGTCCCAGCTAGCCTGCTCATGTTGTTTATCCAGGCCTGGACCGAGGCTCTGTCCCAGCTAGCCTGCTCATGTTGTTTATCCGGGTCTGGACCGAGGCTCTGTCCCAGCTAGCCTGCTCATGTTGTTTATCCAGGCCTGGACCGAGGCTCTATCCCAGCTAGCCTGCTCATGTTGTTTATCCGGGCCTGGACCGAGGCTCTGTCCCAGCTAGCCTGCTCATGTTGTTTATCCAGGCCTGGACCGAGGCTCTGTCCCAGCTAGCCTGCTCATGTTGTTTATCCGGGTCTGGACCGAGGCTCTGTCCCAGCTAGCCTGCTCATGTTGTTTATCCAGGCCTGGACCGAGGCTCTGTCCCAGCTAGCCTGCTCATGTTGTTTATCCAGGCTTGGACCGAGGCTCTGTCCCAGCTAGCCTGCTCATGTTGTTTATCCAGGCCTGGACCGAGGCTCTATCCCAGCTAGCCTGCTCATGTTGTTTATCCAGGTCTGGACCGAGGCTCTGTCCCAGCTAGCCTGCTCATGTTGTTTATCCAGGCCTGGACCGAGGCTCTGTCCCAGCTAGCCTGCTCATGTTGTTTATCCAGGTCTGGACCGAGGCTCTGTCCCAGCTAGCCTGCTCATGTTGTTTATCCGGGCCTGGACCGAGGCTCTGTCCCAGCTAGCCTGCTCATGTTGTTTATCCAGGCCTGGACCGAGGCTCTGTCCCAGCTAGCCTGCTCATGTTGTTTATCCAGGTCTGGACCGAGGCTCTGTCCCAGCTAGCCTGCTCATGTTGTTTATCCGGGTCTGGACCGAGGCTCTGTCCCAGCTAGCCTGCTCATGTTGTTTATCCAGGCCTGGACCGAGGCTCTGTCCCAGCTAGCCTGCTCATGTTGTTTATCCGGGTCTGGACCGAGGCTCTGTCCCAGCTAGCCTGCTCATGTTGTTTATCCGGTCCTGGACCGAGGCTCTGTCCCAGCTAGCCTGCTCATGTTGTTTATCCGGGCCTGGACCGAGGCTCTGTCCCAGCTAGCCTGCTCATGTTGTTTATCCAGGTCTGGACCGAGGCTCTGTCCCAGCTAGCCTGCTCATGTTGTTTATCCAGGCCTGGACCGAGGCTGTCCCAGCTAGCCTGCTCATGTTGTTTATCCAGGCCTGGACCGAGGCTCTGTCCCAGCTAGCCTGCTCATGTTGTTTATCCGGGCCTGGACCGAGGCTCTATCCCAGCTAGCGTGCTCATGTTTATCCAGGTCTGGACCGAGGCTCTGTCCCAGCTAGCCTGCTCATGTTGTTTATCCGGGCCTGGACCGAGGCTCTGTCCCAGCTAGCCTGCTCATGTTGTTTATCCAGGCCTGGACCGAGGCTCTATCCCAGCTAGCCTGCTCATGTTGTTTATCCGGGCCTGGACCGAGGCTCTGTCCCAGCTAGCCTGCTCATGTTGTTTATCCAGGCCTGGACCGAGGCTCTGTCCCAGCTAGCCTGCTCATGTTGTTTATCCGGGTCTGGACCGAGGCTCTGTCCCAGCTAGCCTGCTCATGTTGTTTATCCAGGCCTGGACCGAGGCTCTGTCCCAGCTAGCCTGCTCATGTTGTTTATCCAGGCTTGGACCGAGGCTCTGTCCCAGCTAGCCTGCTCATGTTGTTTAACCAGGTCTGGACCGAGGCTCTATCCCAGCTAGCCTGCTCATGTTGTTTATCCGGGCCTGGACCGAGGCTCTGTCCCAGCTAGCCTGCTCATGTTGTTTATCCAGGTCTGGACCGAGGCTCTGTCCCAGCTAGCCTGCTCATGTTGTTTATCCAGGTCTGGACCGAGGCTCTATCCCAGCTATCATGTTGTTTATCCAGGTCTGGACCGAGGCTCTGTCCCAGCTAGCCTGCTCATGTTGTTTAACCAGGTCTGGACCGAGGCTCTGTCCCAGCTAGCCTGCTCATGTTGTTTATCCAGGCCTGGACCGAGGCTCTGTCCCAGCTAGCCTGCTCATGTTGTTTATCCAGGCCTGGACCGAGGCTCTGTCCCAGCTAGCCTGCTCATGTTGTTTATCCAGGTCTGGACCGAGGCTCTGTCCCAGCTAGCCTGCTCATGTTGTTTATCCGGTCCTGGACCGAGGCTCTGTCCCAGCTAGCCTGCTCATGTTGTTTATCCGGGTCTGGACCGAGGCTCTGTCCAAGCTAGCCTGCTCATGTTGTTTATCCGGGTCTGGACCGAGGCTCTGTCCCAGCTAGCCTGCTCATGTTGTTTATCCAGGCCTGGACCGAGGCTCTATCCCAGCTAGCCTGCTCATGTTGTTTATCCAGGTCTGGACCGAGGCTCTGTCCCAGCTAGCCTGCTCATGTTGTTTATCCGGGCCTGGACCGAGGCTCTGTCCCAGCTAGCCTGCTCATGTTGTTTATCCGGGCCTGGACCGAGGCTCTGTCCCAGCTAGCCTGCTCATGTTGTTTATCCAGGTCTGGACCGAGGCTCTGTCCCAGCTAGCCTGCTCATGTTGTTTATCCAGGTCTGGACCGAGGCTCTATCCCAGCTATCATGTTGTTTATCCAGGCCTGGACCGAGGCTCTGTCCCAGCTAGCCTGCTCAGGTTGTTTATCCAGGCCTGGACCGAGGCTCTGTCCCAGCTAGCCTGCTCATGTTGTTTATCCGGGCCTGGACCGAGGCTCTGTCCCAGCTAGCCTGCTCATGTTGTTTATCCGGGTCTGGACCGAGGCTCTGTCCCAGCTAGCCTGCTCATGTTGTTTATCCAGGTCTGGACCGAGGCTCTGTCCCAGCTAGCCTGCTCATGTTGTTTATCCGGGTCTGGACCGAGGCTCTGTCCCAGCTAGCCTGCTCATGTTGTTTATCCAGGCCTGGACCGAGGCTCTGTCCCAGCTAGCCTGCTCATGTTGTTTATCCGGGTCTGGACCGAGGCTCTGTCCCAGCTAGCCTGCTCATGTTGTTTATCCAGGCCTGGACCGAGGCTCTATCCCAGCTAGCCTGCTCATGTTGTTTATCCGGGCCTGGACCGAGGCTCTGTCCCAGCTAGCCTGCTCATGTTGTTTATCCAGGCCTGGACCGAGGCTCTGTCCCAGCTAGCCTGCTCATGTTGTTTATCCGGGTCTGGACCGAGGCTCTGTCCCAGCTAGCCTGCTCATGTTGTTTATCCAGGCCTGGACCGAGGCTCTGTCCCAGCTAGCCTGCTCATGTTGTTTATCCAGGCTTGGACCGAGGCTCTGTCCCAGCTAGCCTGCTCATGTTGTTTATCCAGGCCTGGACCGAGGCTCTATCCCAGCTAGCCTGCTCATGTTGTTTATCCAGGTCTGGACCGAGGCTCTGTCCCAGCTAGCCTGCTCATGTTGTTTATCCAGGCCTGGACCGAGGCTCTGTCCCAGCTAGCCTGCTCATGTTGTTTATCCAGGTCTGGACCGAGGCTCTGTCCCAGCTAGCCTGCTCATGTTGTTTATCCGGGCCTGGACCGAGGCTCTGTCCCAGCTAGCCTGCTCATGTTGTTTATCCAGGCCTGGACCGAGGCTCTGTCCCAGCTAGCCTGCTCATGTTGTTTATCCAGGTCTGGACCGAGGCTCTGTCCCAGCTAGCCTGCTCATGTTGTTTATCCGGGTCTGGACCGAGGCTCTGTCCCAGCTAGCCTGCTCATGTTGTTTATCCAGGCCTGGACCGAGGCTCTGTCCCAGCTAGCCTGCTCATGTTGTTTATCCGGGTCTGGACCGAGGCTCTGTCCCAGCTAGCCTGCTCATGTTGTTTATCCGGTCCTGGACCGAGGCTCTGTCCCAGCTAGCCTGCTCATGTTGTTTATCCGGGCCTGGACCGAGGCTCTGTCCCAGCTAGCCTGCTCATGTTGTTTATCCAGGTCTGGACCGAGGCTCTGTCCCAGCTAGCCTGCTCATGTTGTTTATCCAGGCCTGGACCGAGGCTGTCCCAGCTAGCCTGCTCATGTTGTTTATCCAGGCCTGGACCGAGGCTCTGTCCCAGCTAGCCTGCTCATGTTGTTTATCCGGGCCTGGACCGAGGCTCTATCCCAGCTAGCGTGCTCATGTTTATCCAGGTCTGGACCGAGGCTCTGTCCCAGCTAGCCTGCTCATGTTGTTTATCCGGGCCTGGACCGAGGCTCTGTCCCAGCTAGCCTGCT
This sequence comes from Salvelinus alpinus, assembly GCF_045679555.1. NCBI lineage: Eukaryota > Metazoa > Chordata > Actinopteri > Salmoniformes > Salmonidae > Salvelinus > Salvelinus alpinus. The sequence continues at coordinate 107,674,791 of NC_092088.1, forward strand.
CATGTTGTTTATCCAGGCCTGGACCGAGGCTCTATCCCAGCTAGCCTGCTCATGTTGTTTATCCGGGCCTGGACCGAGGCTCTGTCCCAGCTAGCCTGCTCATGTTGTTTATCCAGGCCTGGACCGAGGCTCTGTCCCAGCTAGCCTGCTCATGTTGTTTATCCGGGTCTGGACCGAGGCTCTGTCCCAGCTAGCCTGCTCATGTTGTTTATCCAGGCCTGGACCGAGGCTCTGTCCCAGCTAGCCTGCTCATGTTGTTTATCCAGGCTTGGACCGAGGCTCTGTCCCAGCTAGCCTGCTCATGTTGTTTATCCAGGCCTGGACCGAGGCTCTATCCCAGCTAGCCTGCTCATGTTGTTTATCCAGGTCTGGACCGAGGCTCTGTCCCAGCTAGCCTGCTCATGTTGTTTATCCAGGCCTGGACCGAGGCTCTGTCCCAGCTAGCCTGCTCATGTTGTTTATCCAGGTCTGGACCGAGGCTCTGTCCCAGCTAGCCTGCTCATGTTGTTTATCCGGGCCTGGACCGAGGCTCTGTCCCAGCTAGCCTGCTCATGTTGTTTATCCAGGCCTGGACCGAGGCTCTGTCCCAGCTAGCCTGCTCATGTTGTTTATCCAGGTCTGGACCGAGGCTCTGTCCCAGCTAGCCTGCTCATGTTGTTTATCCGGGTCTGGACCGAGGCTCTGTCCCAGCTAGCCTGCTCATGTTGTTTATCCAGGCCTGGACCGAGGCTCTGTCCCAGCTAGCCTGCTCATGTTGTTTATCCAGGTCTGGACCGAGGCTCTGTCCCAGCTTGCCTGCTCATGTTGTTTATCCAGGCCTGGACCGAGGCTCTATCCCAGCTAGCCTGCTCATGTTGTTTATCCGGGCCTGGACCGAGGCTCTGTCCCAGCTAGCCTGCTCATGTTGTTTATCCGGGCCTGGACCGAGGCTCTGTCCCAGCTAGCCTGCTCATGTTGTTTATCCGGGTCTGGACCGAGGCTCTGTCCCAGCTAGCCTGCTCATGTTGTTTATCCAGGCCTGGACCGAGGCTCTGTCCCAGCTAGCCTGCTCATGTTGTTTATCCAGGCTTGGACCGAGGCTCTGTCCCAGCTAGCCTGCTCATGTTGTTTATCCAGGTCTGGACCGAGGCTCTGTCCCAGCTAGCCTGCTCATGTTGTTTATCCGGGCCTGGACCGAGGCTCTGTCCCAGCTAGCCTGCTCATGTTGTTTATCCAGGCCTGGACCGAGGCTCTGTCCCAGCTAGCCTGCTCATGTTGTTTATCCAGGTCTGGACCGAGGCTCTGTCCCAGCTAGCCTGCTCATGTTGTTTATCCGGGTCTGGACCGAGGCTCTGTCCCAGCTAGCCTGCTCATGTTGTTTATCCAGGCCTGGACCGAGGCTCTGTCCCAGCTAGCCTGCTCATGTTGTTTATCCGGGTCTGGACCGAGGCTCTGTCCCAGCTAGCCTGCTCATGTTGTTTATCCGGTCCTGGACCGAGGCTCTGTCCCAGCTAGCCTGCTCATGTTGTTTATCCGGGCCTGGACCGAGGCTCTGTCCCAGCTAGCCTGCTCATGTTGTTTATCCAGGTCTGGACCGAGGCTCTGTCCCAGCTAGCCTGCTCATGTTGTTTATCCAGGCCTGGACCGAGGCTGTCCCAGCTAGCCTGCTCATGTTGTTTATCCGGGCCTGGACCGAGGCTCTGTCCCAGCTAGCCTGCTCATGTTGTTTATCCAGGCCTGGACCGAGGCTCTGTCCCAGCTAGCCTGCTCATGTTGTTTATCCAGGTCTGGACCGAGGCTCTGTCCCAGCTAGCCTGCTCATGTTGTTTATCCGGGTCTGGACCGAGGCTCTGTCCCAGCTAGCCTGCTCATGTTGTTTATCCAGGCCTGGACCGAGGCTCTGTCCCAGCTAGCCTGCTCATGTTGTTTATCCAGGTCTGGACCGAGGCTCTGTCCCAGCTAGCCTGCTCATGTTGTTTATCCAGGCCTGGACCGAGGCTCTATCCCAGCTAGCCTGCTCATGTTGTTTATCCGGGCCTGGACCGAGGCTCTGTCCCAGCTAGCCTGCTCATGTTGTTTATCCAGGCCTGGACCGAGGCTCTGTCCCAGCTAGCCTGCTCATGTTGTTTATCCGGGTCTGGACCGAGGCTCTGTCCCAGCTAGCCTGCTCATGTTGTTTATCCAGGCCTGGACCGAGGCTCTGTCCCAGCTAGCCTGCTCATGTTGTTTATCCAGGCTTGGACCGAGGCTCTGTCCCAGCTAGCCTGCTCATGTTGTTTATCCAGGCCTGGACCGAGGCTCTATCCCAGCTAGCCTGCTCATGTTGTTTATCCAGGTCTGGACCGAGGCTCTGTCCCAGCTAGCCTGCTCATGTTGTTTATCCAGGCCTGGACCGAGGCTCTGTCCCAGCTAGCCTGCTCATGTTGTTTATCCAGGTCTGGACCGAGGCTCTGTCCCAGCTAGCCTGCTCATGTTGTTTATCCAGGTCTGGACCGAGGCTCTGTCCCAGCTAGCCTGCTCATGTTGTTTATCCGGGCCTGGACCGAGGCTCTGTCCCAGCTAGCCTGCTCATGTTGTTTATCCAGGCCTGGACCGAGGCTCTGTCCCAGCTAGCCTGCTCATGTTGTTTATCCGGGCCTGGACCGAGGCTCTGTCCCAGCTAGCCTGCTCATGTTGTTTATCCAGGCCTGGACCGAGGCTCTGTCCCAGTTAGCCTGCTCATGTTGTTTATCCGGGCCTGGACCGAGGCTCTGTCCCAGCTAGCCTGCTCATGTTGTTTATCCAGGCCTGGACCGAGGCTCTGTCCCAGCTAGCCTGCTCATGTTGTTTATCCAGGTCTGGACCGAGGCTCTGTCCCAGCTAGCCTGCTCATGTTGTTTATCCAGGCCTGTACCGAGGCTCTGTCCCAGCTAGCCTGCTCATGTTGTTTATCCAGGCCTGTACCGAGGCTCTGTCCCAGCTAGCCTGCTCATGTTGTTTATCCAGGCCTGGACCGAGGCTCTATCCCAGCTAGCCTGCTCATGTTGTTTATCCAGGTCTGGACCGAGGCTCTGTCCCAGCTAGCCTGCTCAGGTTGTTTATCCAGGCCTGGACCGAGGCTCTGTCCCAGCTAGCCTGCTCATGTTGTTTATCCGGTCCTGGACCGAGGCTCTGTCCCAGCTAGCCTGCTCATGTTGTTTATTCAGGCCTGGACCGAGGCCCTGTCCCAGCTAGCCTGCTCATGTTGTTTATCCGGTCCTGGACCGAGGCTCTGTCCCAGCTAGCCTGCTCATGTTGTTTATCCGGGCCTGGACCGAGGCTCTGTCCCAGCTAGCCTGCTCATGTTGTTTATCCAGGTCTGGACCGAGGCTCTGTCCCAGCTAGCCTGCTCATGTTGTTTATCCAGGCCTGGACCGAGGCTGTCCCAGCTAGCCTGCTCATGTTGTTTATCCAGGCCTGGACCGAGGCTCTGTCCCAGCTAGCCTGCTCATGTTGTTTATCCGGGCCTGGACCGAGGCTCTGTCCCAGCTAGCCTGCTCATGTTGTTTATCCGGGCCTGGACCGAGGCTCTGTCCCAGCTAGCCTGCTCATGTTGTTTATCCAGGCCTGGACCGAGGCTCTGTCCCAGTTAGCCTGCTCATGTTGTTTATCCAGGCCTGGACCGAGGCTCTGTCCCAGCTAGCCTGCTCATGTTGTTTATCCGGGCCTGGACCGAGGCTCTGTCCCAGCTAGCCTGCTCATGTTGTTTATCCGGGCCTGGACCGAGGCTCTATCCCAGCTAGCCTGCTCATGTTGTTTATCCGGGCCTGGACCGAGGCTCTGTCCCAGCTAGCCTGCTCATGTTGTTTATCCGGGCCTGGACCGAGGCTCTGTCCCAGCTAGCCTGCTCATGTTGTTTATCCAGGCCTGGACCGAGGCTCTGTCCCAGCTAGCCTGCTCATGTTGTTTATCCAGGCCTGGACCGAGGCTGTCCCAGCTAGCCTGCTCATGTTGTTTATCCAGGCCTGGACCGAGGCTGTCCCCGCTAGCCTGCTCATGTTGTTTATCCGGGCCTGGACCGAGGCTCTGTCCCAGCTAGCCTGCTCATGTTGTTTAACTTTACCTTCTATCCCGGGTATTTGAATACCAGCACATCAATCAGATACAAACAGACAAGACTGACGCCTCCATGGAACTCTCTCTCTCTGAAGCTACAGGCCTGGACCGAGGCTCTCTCTCTCTCTGAAGCTACAGGCCTGGACCGAGGCTCTCTCTCTCTCTGAAGCTACAGGCCTGGACCGAGGCTCTCTCTCTCTCTCTGAAGCTACAGGCCTGGACCGAGGCTCTCTCTCTCTCTGAAGCTACAGGCCTGGACCGAGGCTCTCTCTCTCTCTGAAGCTACAGGCCTGGACCGAGGCTCTCTCTCTCTCTGAAGCTACAGGCCTGGACCGAGGCTCTCTCTCTCTCTCTCTGAAGCTACAGGCCTGGACCGAGGCTCTCTCTCTCTCTCTCTGAAGCTACAGGCCTGGACCGAGGCTCTCTCTCTCTCTCTCTCTGAAGCTACAGGCCTGGACCGAGGCTCTCTCTCTCTCTGAAGCTACAGGCCTGGACCGAGGCTCTCTCTCTCTCTGAAGCTACAGGCCTGGACCGAGGCTCTCTCTCTCTCTGAAGCTACAGGCCTGGACCGAGGCTCTCTCTCTCTCTCTGAAGCTACAGGCCTGGACCGAGGCTCTCTCTCTCTCTGAAGCTACAGGCCTGGACCGAGGCTCTCTCTCTCTCTGAAGCTACAGGCCTGGACCGAGGCTCTCTCTCTCTCTCTGAAGCTACAGGCCTGGACCGAGGCTCTCTCTCTCTCTCTGAAGCTACAGGCCTGGACCGAGGCTCTCTCTCTCTCTGAAGCTACAGGCCTGGACCGAGGCTCTCTCTCTCTCTCTCTCTCTGAAGCTACAGGCATGGACCGAGGCTCTCTCTCTCTCTCTGAAGCTACAGGCCTGGACCGAGGCTCTCTCTCTCTCTCTGAAGCTACAGGCCTGGACCGAGGCTCTCTCTCTCTCTCTGAAGCTACAGGCCTGGACCGAGGCTCTCTCTCTCTCTCTGAAGCTACAGGCCTGGACCGAGGCTCTCTCTCTCTCTGAAGCTACAGGCCTGGACCGAGGCTCTCTCTCTCTCTGAAGCTACAGGCCTGGACCGAGGCTCTCTCTCTCTCTGAAGCTACAGGCCTGGACCGAGGCTCTCTCTCTCTCTGAAGCTACAGGCCTGGACCGAGGCTCTCTCTCTCTCTCTGAAGCTACAGGCCTGGACCGAGGCTCTCTCTCTCTCTGAAGCTACAGGCCTGGACCGAGGCTCTCTCTCTCTCTCTGAAGCTACAGGCCTGGACCGAGGCTCTCTCTCTCTCTGAAGCTACAGGCCTGGACCGAGGCTCTCTCTCTCTCTCTGAAGCTACAGGCCTGGACCGAGGCTCTCTCTCTCTGAAGCTACAGGCCTGGACCGAGGCTCTCTCTCTCTCTCTGAAGCTACAGGCCTGGACCGAGGCTCTCTCTCTCTCTCTGAAGCTACAGGCCTGGACCGAGGCTCTCTCTCTCTCTCTGAAGCTACAGGCCTGGACCGAGGCTCTCTCTCTCTCTGAAGCTACAGGCCTGGACCGAGGCTCTCTCTCTCTCTGAAGCTACAGGCCTGGACCGAGGCTCTCTCTCTCTCTGAAGCTACAGGCCTGGACCGAGGCTCTCTCTCTCTCTCTGAAGCTACAGGCCTGGACCGAGGCTCTCTCTCTCTCTGAAGCTACAGGCCTGGACCGAGGCTCTCTCTCTCTCTGAAGCTACAGGCCTGGACCGAGGCTCTCTCTCTCTCTCTGAAGCTACAACAGTCCCATTAAGAGTAGAGAAGGAGAACAAACACTAGTCCCTCTGTGTCCTGATGACACAGCCCAGGGACTGGCACGTGCTGCTCTGTGCATTGCTGTTAGCCCAGTTACACCCAATAGAGAATCTCTCACACACACACACACACACACACACACACACACACACACACACACACACACACACACACACACACACACACACACACACACACACACACACACACACACACACACACACACACACACACACACACACACACACACACACACACACACACACACACACACACACGTCAGTCCTTTAACAGACACGTTATCCAGAGCGACTTAGTTAGGACATTAATCTTCAGATAGCTTGGTGGGACAACCACATATCACAGTAAGTATTAGCAAAGTCAGAGCCAGTAACAAGGGGCTGGGGGGGAAGGGGGGGGGGGACTCGTGCAGTACTTGCCTTGACAGCTGCGGAGACAGCTGCAGTAGCAGCGATACTGAGGCCCTGCTTGCCGAAGGTCACCATGGTCTCATAGCTGCGCTCCTTGGCCTGGACAATGTACTCATCTATCTCCTGGTGACAACAGCCGTCACAGAGAGACACAGAGTCACTTTACAGAACAACAACTATAGTATGCAACAACATGTCCACCCATGACGACGCAAAAGATAAACATCTCGTCATCACCAGACAGCAGATCATGTTACGTGTAAGTCGGCTTTTTTAGTAGAAGGATTAAAAACAAATGTATTCTTCTATTGCTTGCCGAGGCTTCATATTCAAACACATTCAATACACTGCTAACAACGTGCTCAGTATTCAGTCAGTCTGTCTTACCCTCTCTCTTGAGGACAGTAGAGGATGGAGACACTTCCTGTAGATGAGACTGGCTCCTCTGGTGTAGGGAGACAGCAACCAGATAACAAATGCTATCTTGATCTCATAGTACAGGGGGAACCTAGAGAGAGACAACACATTACATTATTAACACAGTGTTAACACAGACCCATAATAGACTAGCTCCTCTGGTGAAGGGAGACCAGCTATATCATAGTACAGGGGGAACCTAGAGAGAGACCAGATATCTCATAGTACAGGGGGAACCTAGAGGGAGACCAGCTATCTCATAGTACAGGGGGAACCTAGAGGGAGACCAGCTATCTCATAGTACAGGGGGAACCTAGAGGGAGACCAGATATCTCATAGTACAGGGGGAACCTAGAGAGACCAGATATCTCATAGTACAGGGGGAACCTAGAGAGAGACCAGCTATCTCATAGTACAGGGGGAACCTAGAGAGAGACCAGCTATCTCATAGTACAGGGGGAACCTAGAGAGACCAGCTATCTCATAGTACAGGGGGAACCTAGAGAGAGACCAGCTATCTCATAGTACAGGGGGAACCTAGAGAGACCAGATATCTCATAGTACAGGGGGAACCTAGAGAGAGACCAGATATCTCATAGTACAGGGGGAACCTAGAGAGAGACCAGATATCTCATAGTACAGGGGGAACCTAGAGAGACCAGCTATCTCATAGTACAGGGGGAACCTAGAGAGAGACCAGCTATCTCATAGTACAGGGGGAACCTAGAGAGAGACCAGCTATCTCATAGTACAGGGGGAACCTAGAGAGACCAGCTATCTCATAGTACAGGGGGAACCTAGAGAGAGACCAGATATCTCATAGTACAGGGGGAACCTAGAGAGAGACCAGATATCTCATAGTACAGGGGGAACCTAGAGAGACCAGATATCTCATAGTACAGGGGGAACCTAGAGACCAGATATCTCATAGTACAGGGGGAACCTAGAGACCAGATATCTCATAGTACAGGGGGAACCTAGAGAGAGACCAGCTATCTCATAGTGCAGGGGGAACCTAGAGACCAGCTATCTCATAGTACAGGGGGAACCTAGAGAGAGACCAGATATCTCATAGTACAGGGGGAACCTAGAGAGAGACCAGATATCTCATAGTACAGGGGGAACCTAGAGACCAGATATCTCATAGTACAGGGGGAACCTAGAGAGAGACCAGATATCTCATAGTACAGGGGGAACCTAGAGAGAGACCAGATATCTCATAGTACAGGGGGAACCTAGAGACCAGATATCTCATAGTACAGGGGGAACCTAGAGACCAGCTATCTCATAGTACAGGGGGAACCTAGAGAGAGACCAGATATCTCATAGTACAGGGGGAACCTAGAGAGAGACCAGATATCTCATAGTACAGGGGGAACCTAGAGAGAGACCAGCTATCTCATAGTACAGGGGGAACCTAGAGAGAGACCAGATATCTCATAGTACAGGGGGAACCTAGAGGGAGACCAGCTATCTCATAGTACAGGGGGAACCTAGAGACCAGATATCTCATAGTACAGGGGGAACCTAGAGACCAGCTATCTCATAGTACAGGGGGAACCTAGAGAGAGACCAGCTATCTCATAGTACAGGGGGAACCTAGAGAGACCAGCTATCTCATAGTACAGGGGGAACCTAGAGAGACCAGCTATCTCATAGTACAGGGGGAACCTAGAGAGAGACCAGCTATCTCATAGTACAGGGGGAACCTAGAGACCAGATATCTCATAGTACAGGGGGAACCTAGAGAGAGACCAGATATCTCATAGTACAGGGGGAACCTAGAGAGAGACCAGATATCTCATAGTACAGGGGGAACCTAGAGAGAGACCAGATATCTCATAGTACAGGGGGAACCTAGAGAGAGACCAGATATCTCATAGTACAGGGGGAACCTAGAGAGAGACCAGATATCTCATAGTACAGGGGGAACCTAGAGAGAGACCAGCTATCTCATAGTACAGGGGGAACCTAGAGAGACCAGCTATCTCATAGTACAGGGGGAACCTAGAGAGAGACCAGCTATCTCATAATACAGGGGGAACCTAGAGAGAGACCAGATATCTCATAGTACAGGGGGAACCTAGAGAGAGACCAGCTATCTCATAGTACAGGGGGAACCTAGAGAGACCAGATATCTCATAGTACACTGAGGTTCAGGTTAGCGTTAAGGTTAGGAACGAGGGTCAGATTAAGGTTAGGAACGAGGGTCAGATTAAGGTTAGGAACGAGGGTCAGATTAAGGTTAGGAACGAGGGTCAGATTAAGGTTAGGTATCGTTTCACTGAGGTTCAGGTAAGCGTTAGGAACGAGGGTCAGATTAAGGTTAGGAACGAGGGTCAGATTAAGGTTAGGAACGAGGGTCAGATTAAGGTTAGGTATCGTTTCACTGAGGTTCAGGTAAGCGTTAGGAACGAGGGTCAGATTAAGGTTAGGAACGAGGGTCAGATTAAGGTTAGGAACGAGGGTCAGATTAAGGTTAGGTATCGTTTCACTGAGGTTCAGGTAAGCGTTAGGAACGAGGGTCAGATTAAGGTTAGGAACGAGGGTCAGATTAAGGTTAGGAACGAGGGTCAGATTAAGGTTAGGTATCGTTTCACTGAGGTTCAGGTCAGCGTTAGGAACGAGGGTCAGATTAAGGTCAGGAACGAGGGTCAGATTAAGGTTAGGTATAGTTTCACTGAGGTTCAGGTAAGGGTTAGGGAAAGGCATTGGGTTAGCGTACCGCTGTCCAACGCTATTAATTTTCTGCCAGTCAAATATACACTGCCAAAATCCTATTAACCAGCCGACATGACGCTCCTCATTAAATCTGTACAACAAATGTATAAGACTGGATCTCAATTAGACTGGATCTCAATTAGACTGGATCCCAATTAAATCTCATTAAGCCTGGATTGTTTTCGGCATAGCGTGATGATCAAAGACAACACGGAAAACTAAATGGGATTGGCTTGTTTGATTGGCGTAACACATTCAAGGCCAATCAACCGAATTAAGAATTAGCATAAAGTCAATGCCTCTGTCCCCCCAGGCTACAGTGAGGTCCGTATCAAGTCTCCCCAGGCTACAGTGAGGTCTGTGATGGTCTCCACTACAGTGAGGTCTGTATTCACTCTTACCAGGCTACAGTGAGGTCTGTGATGGTCTCCACTACAGTGTAGAGAGCAAACACAATCCAGTACATCATCCAACGGACCTGTTGGAACAGAGAGAGAGATGGTCAACACTGCATACATGTTACAGTATGCTAGACATACACCTGTTGGATCAACAGAGATAGGATATATCTCTCTATTATGGATGGGAATACTTTGGAACAGATTTCCTAAATTAAAATCCCTTGGAGCTGATTGGCTGGTGTTTTACAGTCTTTTATGTCCATAAAGAAGCACCATTTGGGGAACCCTCCAATAAGGCGTGAGCAGCTCAGGCCTGCAGGCTACAGGCTCCCGTCCAAAGCAAGCATTCCTCCCTCTTAGACTCTGGCAGAGGAGATACCTAGCCAACAAGCCATGGGCTCTGACAAATGACACGTCAACTTGTTCTAGCTAGATTATTCCTCATTTGTAACTGAAGCCTTGTTCACACAGCAGGCCTTCAGGCTAAAAATCAGTTTGGTACGCAGTCTCTCTCTCAAAGTTGTTGAAAATATTATTTTTGTTATAACATACAAGGCTCTAGCAACAGAAAATAAGTATAAAATCACTTTACATGGGCTCGGCAGTCAACTATAGTCCCATCTGTATGTGTAGTCCTAACTATAGTCCCATCTGTATGTGTAGTCCTAACTATAGTCCCATCTGTATGTGTATAACTATAGTCCCATCTGTATGTGTAGTCCCATCTGTATGTGTAGTCCCTATAGTCCCATCTGTATGTGTAGTCCCATCTGTATGTGTAGTCCTAACTATAGTCCCATCTGTATGTGTAGTCCTAACTATAGTCCCATCTGTATGTGTAGTCCTAACTATAGTCCCATCTGTATGTGTAGTCCTAACTACAGTCCCATCTGTATGTGTAGTCCCATCTGTATGTGTAGTCCCATCTGTATGTGTAGTCCTAACTATAGTCCCATCTGTATGTGTAGTCCTAACTATAGTCCCATCTGTATATGTAGTCCCATCTGTATGTGTAGTCCTAACTATAGTCCCATCTGTATGTGTAGTCCTAACTATAGTCCAATCTGTATGTGTAGTCCTAACTATAGGCCCATCTGTATGTGTAGTCCTAACTATAGGCCCATCTGTATGTGTAGTCCTAACTATAGGCCCATCTGTATGTGTAGTCCTAACTATAGGCCCATCTGTATGTGTAGTCCTAACTGTAGTCCCATCTGTATGTGTAGTCCTAACTATAGTCCTATCTGTATAGTCCTATCTGTATGTGTAGTCCCATCTGTATGTATGTTGTCCAGGCTGTTTTCAGGGGAGGTTTCTCTATTACTAGTCTGCCGTTCCCTGTGCATTTAAAGACAAGCGTAACCACGTGACGTGTTCTGAAATGGCGTGGCGGTAGAATGCTCTGTACTCTGTGTTCTACGACCAACCCAGCCAGTCTGACTGGAGGATTTACTGAAAATAACTTTCCAAACTGAACACTCAACATTTCAGGAAAATGTTTTGGTGTAGTCCACATGTCCCAGTTACTACCGTGAACGACAGTCTTATGTAGGCCCTACACTCTTTACCTTGTAGAGGCCCTACACTCTTTACCTTGTAGAGGCCCTACACTCTTTACCTTGTAGAGGCCCTACACTCTTTACCTTGTAGAGGCCCTGCACTCTTTACCTTGTAGAGGCCCTGCACTCTTTACCTTGTCGAGGCCCTACACTCTTTACCTTGTAGAGGCCCTACACTCTTTACCTTGTAGAGGCCCTACACTCTTTACCTTGTAGAGGCCCTACACTCTTTACCTTGTAGAGGCCCTACACTCTTTACCTTGTCGAGGCCCTACACTCTTTACCTTGTCGAGGCCCTACACTCTTTACCTTGTCGAGGCCCTACACTCTTTACCTTGTCGAGGCCCTACACTCTTTACCTTGTCGAGGCCCTACACTCTTTACCTTGTCGAGGCCCTACACTCTTTACCTTGTCGAGGCCCTACACTCTTTACCTTGTCGAGGCCCTACACTCTTTACCTTGTCGAGGCCCTACACTCTTTACCTTGTCGAGGCCCTACACTCTTTACCTTGTCGAGGCCCTACACTCTTTACCTTGTAGAGGCCCTACACTCTTTACCTTGTAGAGGCCCTACACTCTTTACCTTGTAGAGGCCCTACACTCTTTAACGTGTACATTTAGAAAGGGTCAGACTTGGTAACAGAACGTCCTGACTCACTGAGAGAGTGACCCTCATTGGGAAGGTCAGGTCCAAGTGCCGGTCCGTTCCTCATTCTGAAAACGCCTTCTAAGATCAGGTCTGATGGCTCCACTAGTTCCCTGATCACTAGACCCAGTATAACACCTGCTAATGCTATCTAACAACTCACTAGTTCCCTGATCACTAGACCCAGTATAACACCTGCTAATGCTATCTAACAACAAATGATGGCTCCACTAGTTCCCTGATCACTAGACCCAGTATAACACCTGCTAATGTTTATCTAACAACAAATGATGGCTCCACTAGTTCCCTGATCACTAGACCCAGTATAACACATGCTAATGCTATCTAACAACTCACTAGTTCCCTGATCACTAGACCCAGTATAACACATGCTAATGCTATCTAACAACTCACTAGTTCCCTGATCACTAGACCCAGTATAACACCTGCTAATGCTATCTAACAACAAATGATAGTCCCACTAGTTCCCTGATCACTAGACCCAGTATAACACCTGCTAATGCTATCTAACAACTCACTAGTTCCCTGATCACTAGACCCAGTATAACACCTGCTAATGCTATCTAACAACAAATGATAGTCCCACTAGTTCCCTGATCACTAGACCCAGTATAACACCTGCTAATGCTATCTAACAACAAATGATGGCTCCACTAGTTCCCTGATCACTAGACCCAGTATAACAACACCTGCTAATGCTATCTAACAACAAATGATGGCTCCACTAGTTCCCTGATCACTAGACCCAGTATAACACCTGCTAATGCTATCTAACAACAAATGATGGCACCACTAGTTCCCTGATCACTAGACCCAGTATAACACCTGCTAATGCTATCTAACAACAAATGATGGCACCACTAGTTCCCTGATCACTAGACCCAGTATAACACCTGCTAATGCTATCTAACAACAAATGATGGCACCACTAGTTCCCTGATCACTAGACCCAGTATAACACCTGCTAATGCTATCTAACAACAAATGATGGCACCACTAGTTCCCTGATCACTAGACCCAGTATTACACCTGCTAATGCTATCTAACAACTCACTAGTTCCCTGATCACTAGACCCAGTATATCAACACCTGCTAATGCTTATCTAACAACAAATGATAGTCCCGCTAAGCGCAAACCAGATGGGATGGCATAACACTGCAGAATGCTGGTGTCGCCATGCTGGTTAAGTGTGCCTAAATTTGTGCTTAGTGGGACGATCATTTGTTTTTCAACAGGACAATGATCCAACACACCTCCAGGCTGTTTAAGGGCTATTTTACCAAGAAGGAGAGTGATGAAGTGCTGCATCAGATGACCTGCCCTCCACAATCCCCCGCCCTCAACCCAATTGAGATGGTTTGGGATGAGTCGGACCGCAGAGTGAAGGAAAAGCAGCCAACAAGTGCTCAGCATATGTGGGAACTCCTTCAAGACTGTTGGAAAAGCATTCCAGGTGAAACTGGTTGAGAGAATGCCAAGAGTGTGCAAAGCTGTCATCAAGGCAAAAGGTGGCTATTTGAAGAATCTGAAATATATTTTGATTTGTTTAACACTTTTTTGGTTACTACATGATTCCATATGTGTTATTTCATAGGTGATGTCTTCACTATTATTCTACAATGTAGAAAATAAATAAACACCCTTGAATGAGTAGGTGTCCTAAAACTTTTGACCGGTAGTGTAGACATGTGTGTGCCTTTCCAAATCATGTCCAATTAATTTAATTTACCACAGGTGGACTCCAATCAAGTTGTAGAAACATCTCCAGGCTGATCAATGGAAACAGGATGCACCTGAGCTCAATTTCAAGTCTCATAGCAAAGGGTCTGAACACTTAAGTAAATTTGCAAAAGATTATAATAACCTGTTTTCGCTTTGTCATTATAGGGTACTGTGTGTAGATGGATGGGGGAAATGTTTTATTTAAACACATTTAGAGCAAGGCTGTAACGTAACAAAGAAATGTGGGGAAAGGGGTCTGAGTACTTTTGCACTGTATGTGGTGCTATGAATATTATGTATTCCATTTATGGTGTTGTTTCCTGTTCGGACCCCAGGAAGAGCAGCCGCTGCCTTGGAAACAGATAGAGATCCTAATAAAATAATAATACCCAAACTCCACTTCTGCCTAGATAGATATGATGCTCTGTCTATGAAACGGAGACAGGCAACAATAACTACACAACACAATTCTTTGAAGAGAAGTTGTCTGGGTGTAGGCTGGGCGATATAACCCAAATACCCTAATGCTTTAGGAGTAGAGAGTGACAACACATACATTCTAAGTGATTTCAATGAGTCTTTTCTCCATTCTGATTGTTTTATACTGTTCAAATAAACTTCAAGCCAATTTCCATTTCTGAATTTCCTGCACTCATTTGAGATTATTTCCACACTGCCATGTAGGGCTGCACGATACGGGCAAATAATCTAGGCCTTATTTTTAACCAAACGTTGCAATTGAGATTTAGATCAGAACACTTGTGTGAACTGTCGGAATAATGGAACAATTATTATTCTAATTATGTAGTTAGAAGATAAGTAGGCACGTTGAATAAAGGGTTGTTTGACATGACAATGAATTAAAATGCCAGAGGCATTATTGTGACAAGTTAGGAACCAAAGTGTTGGTCAGGGTTTCCTAGGGGACCCTATAATCTTTGGTTACATTAAACGTTCTCTCTTAGCTACTTCATGTAGCTAACATATTCATGCTTCGCCTTTCCCTCTTTAAAGTAGAAGATACTGTTGCACAAACATGCTGCTTTAGGTACACACCATCAATGGTATTATCAGGCTATATAGCTAGCTATGTTTGCTCCGACTCAGTACATTTATTAGCTGAGGAGAGGAGGGAGGGAGAGACGGAGGACAAGAGGAGGGAGAGACGGAGGACAAGAGGAACGGCTGAGGAGAGGAGGGAGAGACGGAGGACAAGAGAAAGGGCTGAGGAGAGGAGAGAGAGACTGAGGACAAGAGAAAGGGCTGAGGAGAGGAGGGAGAGACGGAGGACAAGAGGGAGAGACGGAGGACAAGAGGGAGAGACGGAGGACAAGAGGGAGAGACGGAGGACAAGAGGGAGAGACGGAGGACAAGAGGAAGGGCTGAGGAGAGGAGAGAGAGACGGAGGACAAGAGGGAGAGACGGAGGACAAGAGGGAGAGACGGAGGACAAGAGGGAGGAGAGACGGAGGACAAGATAAAGGGCTGAGGAGAGGAGGGAGAGACGGAGGACAAGAGAAAGGGCTGAGGAGAGGAGGGAGAGACGGAGGACAAGAGAAAGGGCTGAGGAGAGGAGGGAGAGACGGAGGACAAGAGAAAGGGCTGAGGAGAGGAGGGAGAGACGGAGGACAAGAGAAAGGGCTGAGGAGAGGAGGGAGAGACGGAGGACAAGAGAAAGGGCTGAGGAGAGGAGGGAGAGACGGAGGACAAGAGAAAGGGCAGAGGAGAGGAGGGAGAGACGGAGGACAAGAGAAAGGGCTGAGGAGAGGAGGGAGAGACTGAGGACAAGAGAAAGGGCTGAGGAGAGGAGGGAGAGACTGAGGACAAGAGAAAGGGCTGAGGAGGAGGGAGAGACGGAGGACAAGAGGAGGGAGAGACGGAGGAGAGGGAGAGACGGAGGACAAGAGAAAGGGCTGAGGAGAGGAGGGAGAGACAGAGGACAAGAGAAAGGGCAGAGGAGAGGAGGGAGAGACTGAGGACAAGAGAAAGGGCAGAGGAGAGGAGGGAGAGACTGAGGACAAGAGAAAGGGCTGAGGAGAGGAGGGAGAGACGGAGGACAAGAGAAAGGGCTGAGGAGAGGAGGGAGAGACGGAGGACAAGAGGGAGAGACGGAGGACAAGAGAAAGGGCTGAGGAGAGGAGGGAGAGACGGAGGACAAGAGAAAGGGCTGAGGAGAGGAGGGAGAGACGGAGGACAAGAGAAAGGGCTGAGGAGAGGAGGGAGAGACGGAGGACAAGAGGAAGGGCTGAGGAGAGGAGGGAGAGACGGAGGACAAGAGAAAGGGCTGAGGAGAGGAGGGAGAGACGGAGGACAAGAGAAAGGGCTGAGGAGAGGAGGGAGAGACGGAGGACAAGAGAAAGGGCTGAGGAGAGGAGGGAGAGACGGAGGACAAGAGGGAGAGACGGAGGACAAGAGAAAGGGCTGAGGAGAGGAGGGAGAGACGGAGGACAAGAGGAGGGAGAGACGGAGGAGAGGAGGGAGAGACGGAGGACAAGAGAAAGGGCTGAGGAGAGGAGGGAGAGACGGAGGACAAGAGGAGGGAGAGACGGAGGAGAGGAGGGAGAGACGGAGGACAAGAGAAAGGGCTGAGGAGAGGAGGGAGAGACGGAGGACAAGAGGAAGGGCTGAGGAGAGGAGGGAGAGACGGAGGACAAGAGAAAGGGCTGAGGAGAGGAGGGAGAGACGGAGGACAAGAGAAAGGGCTGAGGAGAGGAGGGAGAGACGGAGGACAAGAGAAAGGGCTGAGGAGAGGAGGGAGAGACGGAGGACAAGAGAAAGGGCTGAGGAGAGGAGGGAGAGACGGAGGACAAGAGAAAGGGCAGAGGAGAGGAGGGAGAGACGGAGGACAAGAGAAAGGGCTGAGGAGAGGAGGGAGAGACGGAGGACAAGAGAAAGGGCTGAGGAGAGGAGGGAGAGACGGAGGACAAGAGAAAGGGCTGAGGAGAGGAGGGAGAGACTGAGGACAAGAGAAAGGGCTGAGGAGAGGAGGGAGAGACGGAGGACAAGAGAAAGGGCTGAGGAGAGGAGGGAGAGACGGAGGACAAGAGAAAGGGCTGAGGAGAGGAGGGAGAGACTGAGGACAAGAGAAAGGGCTGAGGAAAGGAGGGAGAGACGGAGGACAAGAGGAGGGAGAGACGGAGGAGAGGGAGAGACGGAGGACAAGAGAAAGGGCTGAGGAGAGGAGGGAGAGACTGAGGACAAGAGACAGGGCAGAGGAGAGGAGGGAGAGACTGAGGACAAGAGAAAGGGCAGAGGAGAGGAGGGAGAGACTGAGGACAAGAGAAAGGGCTGAGGAGAGGAGGGAGAGACGGAGGACAAGAGAAAGGGCTGAGGAGAGGAGGGAGAGACGGAGGACAAGAGGGAGAGACGGAGGACAAGAGAAAGGGCTGAGGAGAGGAGGGAGAGACGGAGGACAAGAGAAAGGGCTGAGGAGAGGAGGGAGAGACGGAGGACAAGAGGAAGGGCTGAGGAGAGGAGGGAGAGACGGAGGACAAGAGAAAGGGCTGAGGAGAGGAGGGAGAGACGGAGGACAAGAGAAAGGGCTGAGGAGAGGAGGGAGAGACGGAGGACAAGAGAAAGGGCTGAGGAGAGGAGGGAGAGACGGAGGACAAGAGGGAGAGACGGAGGACAAGAGAAAGGGCTGAGGAGAGGAGGGAGAGACGGAGGACAAGAGGAGGGAGAGACGGAGGAGAGGAGGGAGAGACGGAGGACAAGAGAAAGGGCTGAGGAGAGGAGGGAGAGACGGAGGACAAGAGGAGGGAGAGACGGAGGAGAGGAGGGAGAGACGGAGGACAAGAGAAAGGGCTGAGGAGAGGAGGGAGAGACGGAGGACAAGAGGAAGGGCTGAGGAGAGGAGGGAGAGACGGAGGACAAGAGAAAGGGCTGAGGAGAGGAGGGAGAGACGGAGGACAAGAGAAAGGGCTGAGGAGAGGAGGGAGAGACGGAGGACAAGAGAAAGGGCTGAGGAGAGGAGGGAGAGACGGAGGACAAGAGAAAGGGCTGAGGAGAGGAGGGAGAGACGGAGGACAAGAGAAAGGGCTGAGGAGAGGAGGGAGAGACGGAGGACAAGAGAAAGGGCTGAGGAGAGGAGGGAGAGACGGAGGACAAGAGAAAGGGCTGAGGAGAGGAGGGAGAGACGGAGGACAAGAGGGAGAGACGGAGGACAAGAGAAAGGGCTGAGGAGAGGAGGGAGAGACGGAGGACAAGAGAAAGGGCTGAGGAGAGGAGGGAGAGACGGAGGACAAGAGAAAGGGCTGAGGAGAGGAGGGAGAGACGGAGGACAAGAGGGAGAGACGGAGGACAAGAGAGAGAGACGGAGGACAAGAGAGAGAGACGGAGGACAAGAGAGAGGGCTGAGAAGAGGAGGGAGAGACGGAGGACAAGAGAAAGGGCAGAGGAGAGGAGACCGATGATATCCTCATAAAGAACCTCTCCTAAACCTGTTGGCCACACGCTCACTATAGCATTCCTGTAAGACACCTGCTTGGATGATTCTAGTAAGGACAGGAGCCCAGCCTTCACAGCGTCCTGCTGCACGTCTCCACAGACAGGCATGTCAATGTGTTGGTTCCAGTCATAGGCAGTTAACTCCCATTCACATGCCTGGACTTGTTCTCAATACCGTCAGACCAGACATGGGCTGCTTTTCAAACTCATAAAAGACACACCCTCGTCCACTTACCCTCGCTTTACGCCCTTGGGGGAACCCCACACACACACACTAGTATGATGAAATCAATGATGTTGAAATAAGGGTCTTTGTACTTACATATTCCTTGACATTTTTGGTTTTCACTGCTTTGTATGAATAGTACGCAGGATACAGGGTCCCGAAGACGAGCCTGTGTAGAGACCAGAGAAATAGGAAACGATCAGCGTCAAATCATTTACCACCAAGAGAGAACACATTCAGTTCAACTAAAGCAACAAGCTGAAACACCAAAAGCATCATAATCACAGGCTGCTAAGAGCTGCTGGACTGAACCAGCCTCCTGAGTTTCCTGTAGTCCTCCATGTAGCCTGGTGTTAGGGTGCACTACCACTCCCTACACATGGGGGGAGCTGTGGCTGTTTCACAACAGTCTCCTGAGTTTCCTGTAGTCCTCCATGTAGCCTGGTGTTAGGATGCACTACCACTCCCTACACATGGGGGGAGCTGTGGCTGTTTCACAACAGCCTCCTGAGTTTCCTGTAGTCCTCCATGTAGCCTGGTGTTAGGGTGCACTACCACTCCCTACACATGGGGGAGCTGTGGCTGTTTCACAACAGTCTCCTGAGTTTCCTGTAGTCCTCCATGGAGCCTAGTTAGGGTGCACTACCACTCCCTACACATGGGGGGAGCTGTGGCTGTTTCACAACAGCCTCCTGAGTTTCCTGTAGTCCTCCATGTAGCCTGGTGTTAGGGTGCACTACCACTCCCTACACATGGGGGGAGCTGTGGCTGTTTCACAACAGAGATTTGATCCAACATGTGCTCTTCATTTACATCCTGGGGTCCAAGCTTGTCTGGGGGGGTATTGGGTTCAGTGGGGTTCTCAGGGAGAGAACCCAACGTCCCAGTGAGTGGACGACCCCACCAGATGTAAAGCCTGGTTGTATGCCAAATGGCATCCTATTCCCTTTATAGTGCACTACCCTATAGAACCTGGTCTAAAGTAGTGCACTACCCATGAGCCCTGGTCTAAAGTAGTTCACTATCCATGAGCCCTGGTCTAAAGTAGTGCACTACCCATGAGCCCTGGTCTAAAGTAGCGCACTACCCCATGAGCCCTGGTCTAAAGTAGCCCACTACCCCATGAGCCCTGGTCTAAAGTAGCCCACTACCCATGAGCCCTGGTCTAAAGTAGCGCACTACCCCATGAGCCCTGGTCTAAAGTAGCCCACTACCCATGAGCCCTGGTCTAAAGTAGCCCACTACCCATGAGCCCTGGTCTAAAGTAGCCCACTACCCATGAGCCCTGGTCTAAAGTAGCCCACTACCCATGAGCCCTGGTCTAAAGTAGCCCACTACCCATGAGCCCTGGTCTAAAGTAGTGCACTACCCTATAAGCCCTGGTCTAAAGTAGTGCACTACCCCATGAGCCCTGGTCTAAAGTAGTGCACTACCCCATGAGCCCTGGTCTAAAGTAGTGCACTACCCCATGAGCCCTGGTCTAAAGTAGCCCACTACCCATGAGCCCTGGTCTAAAGTAGCCCACTACCCCATGAGCCCTGGTCTAAAGTAGTGCACTACTCATGAGTCCTGGTCTAAAGTAGCGCACTACCCCATGAGCCCTGGTCTAAAGTAGTGCACTACCCCATGAGCCCTGGTCTAAAGTAGCACACTACCCCATGAGCCCTGGTCTAAAGTAGCCCACTACCCATGAGCCCTGGTCTAAAGTAGTGCACTACCCCATGAGCCCTGGTCTAAAGTAGCGCACTACCCCATGAGCCCTGGTCTAAAGTAGCCCACTACCCATGAGCCCTGGTCTAAAGTAGCCCACTACCCCATGAGCCCTGGTCTAAAGTAGTGCACTACTCATGAGTCCTGGTCTAAAGTAGTGCACTATACAGGGCATGCTGCTATATGGGATGTCCTCCATGTATTATATATAGTCCCTATAGGATTCTCTCTGAGCTGATCTGAGACAGGGCTGCAGTGAGGAGTCACACTGTACGTAACTATACATGTACAATACTCTGAAAATATTCAGACCCCTTGACTTCTTCCACGTTACAGCCGTAAATGTTTATAGTCCCCCCCCCTTCCTCAACACCACCACATACGACAAAGCAAAAACTGTTTTTGTATTTAAAAAAAAACTGAAATATCCCTTTACATACAGTACCAGTCAAAAGTTTGGACACATCTACTCATTCCATGGTTTTTCCTTTATTCAAGGTCCCTTTATAAAAAAAATGGAGCAAATTGATTCCCCGAAGAATTCACAGTGTTCTGGAGGCAAAGGTGTGTCCAACCCAGTACTAGATGGGTGAACCTAATAAACTGTCCACTGAGCGTATAAGAGTGAAATTCTCTTCCTGTTCGTTTTATGTTTCATGGCCTCCGTCCAGGGATCCACCTCACCCCGCCTCCATGACAGAGTTTATGTAGCTGTTGCCATAGAAACAGCAGAGGGTCTCTATGAACAGCCCTGGTTGGCTGTAGTCAGACAGTCCTTTCTCTAAGCCTCCAACAGGGAAGGAAGGCTGTAATTGGTAAAAGTAGGGAGGGAAGGAAGGCTGTAATTGGTAAAAGTCCTTCTATGTAACAGATACTTGTTGAATTAAAACGGTGGTCTGCTTACTTAATAGGCGGCTGCTGTTCTTAAAGCAGCTTAATGTAGCATCACCCACAACACAGACAGCAGGAGGGTAGACACACCATAGAAGTAGATTTACACTGGGAAGAAAACACCAACATCCCTTCCTACTGGACAGCAACGGCTTTACATTAAAATGGTGGACTAATTATAAAGCATTTTCATATCATTACACCTCACCTAGTTCTTCCCTTTGAACAGGAGCTGCCCTGTAGGATATTAATAGGCTGCAATATATTCAACTGTATTAGGTAGTGTGAGGAAATGTCTGTTTAGAGAGCACAGTATATTCAACTGTATTAGGTAGTGTGAGGAAATGTCTGTTTAGAGAGCACAGTATATTCAACTGTATTAGGTAGTGTGAGGAAATGTCTGTTTAGAGAGCACAGTATATTCAACTGTATTAGCTAGTGTGAGGAAATGTCTGTTTAGAGAGCACAGTATATTCAACTGTATTAGCTAGTGTGAGGAAATGTCTGTTTAGAGAGCACAGTATATTCAACTGTATTAGCTAGTGTGAGGAAATGTCTGTTTAGAGAGCACAGTATATTCAACTGTATTAGCTAGTGTGAGGAAATGTCTGTTTAGAGAGCATTGAGTTCAGTCAGCACTCCCAGACCATCACACCCCCAGATAGCAGTACCCAGATAGCAGTACCTGTACTCTTCAGGATACTCAGAAGCAATGTCATGTTTGGAGTTGATTAAATCTATTTGTCACATACTTGGTAAACAACAGGTGTAGACTAACAGTAAAATGCTGACTGACTGGCCCTTCACAACAACACAGAGAGAAAGACAGAAATAAAGTAAAATACAACAGATTCACAATGAGTAACGATAACAGGGCTGCATACAGGAAGTACCAAGTAATAACATGGCTATATACAGGGAGTACCGGGTAATAACGTGGCTATATACAGGGAGTACCGGGTAATAACGTGGCTATATACAGGGAGTACCGGGTAATAACGTGGCTATATACAGGGAGTACCGGGTAATAACGTGGCTATATACAGGGAGTACCGGGTAATAGCGTGGCTATATACAGGGAGTACCGGGTAATAGCATGGCTATATACAGGGAGTACCGGGTAATAGCATGGCTATATACAGGAAGTACCGGGTAATAACGTGGCTATATATAGGGAGTACCGGGTAATAACGTGGCTATATATAGGGAGTACCAGGTAATAACATGGCTATATACAGGGAGTGCCAGGTAATAACACGGCTATACACAGGGAGTACCAGGTAATAACATGGCTTTATACAGGGAGTGCCAGGTAATTGAGGTAGATAGGTACATATAACTAGGAATATAGTGACAGATCAGAGTAGCAGCGTATGTGAAGAGTCATACAAGTTAGTGAACATGCCGATAGTTGAATAGTTCAAATAGCTTCCTGCACTAACTAGTTAGAAATCTAATGGGAAGGGAAAACCTAGTCAGTTGTACAACGATGCATTCAACCGAAATTAAATGTAAATGTAAATGAGTCTTCTGTATTTAACCCCTCTGGATCAGAGAGAGGGCTGCCTTAATGAGTCTTCTGTATTTAACCCCTCTGGATCAGAGAGAGGGCTGCCTTAATGAGTCTTCTGTATTTAACCCCTCTGGATCAGAGAGAGGGCTGCCTTAATGAGTCTTCTGTATTTAACCCCTCTGGATCAGAGAGAGGGCTGCCTTAATGAGTCTTCTGTATTTAACCCCTCTGGATCAGAGAGAGGGCTGCCTTAATGAGTCTTCTGTATTTAACCCCTCTGGATCAGAGAGAGGGCTGCCTTAATGAGTCTTCTGTATTTAACCCCTCTGGATCAGAGAGGGCTGCCTTAATGAGTCTTCTGTATTTAACCCCTCTGGATCAGAGAGAGGGCTGCCTTAATGAGTCTTCTGTATTTAACCCCTCTGGATCACAGAGGGCTGCCTTAATGAGTCTTCTGTATTTAACCCCTCTGGATCAGAGAGAGGGCTGCCTTAATGAGTCTTCTGTATTTAACCCCTCTGGATCAGAGAGAGGGCTGCCTTAATGAGTCTTCTGTATTTAACCCCTCTGGATCAGAGAGAGGGCTGCCTTAATGAGTCTTCTGTATTTAACCCCTCTGGATCACAGAGAGGGCTGCCTTAATGAGTCTTCTGTATTTAACCCCTCTGGATCAGAGAGAGGGCTGCCTTAATGAGTCTTCTGTATTGGGGGCTGTCTTAATGAGTCTTCTGTATTTAACCCCTCTGGATCAGAGAGAGGGCTGCCTTAATGAGTCTTCTGTATTTAACCCCTCTGGATCAGAGAGAGGGCTGCCTTAATGAGTCTTCTGTATTTAACCCCTCTGGATCACAGAGAGGGCTGCCTTAATGAGTCTTCTGTATTTAACCCCTCTGGATCAGAGAGAGGGCTGCCTTAATGAGTCTTCTGTATTGGGGGCTGTCTTAATGAGTCTTCTGTATTTAACCCCTCTGGATCAGAGAGAGGGCTGCCTTAATGAGTCTTCTGTATTTAACCCCTCTGGATCACAGAGAGGGCTGCCTTAATGAGTCTTCTGTATTTAACCCCTCTGGATCAGAGAGAGGGCTGCCTTAATGAGTCTTCTGTATTTAACCCCTCTGGATCAGAGAGAGGGCTGCCTTAATGAGTCTTCTGTATTTAACCCCTCTGGATCAGAGAGAGGGCTGCCTTAATGAGTCTTCTGTATTTAACCCCTCTGGATCAGAGAGAGGGCTGCCTTAATGAGTCTTCTGTATTTAACCCCTCTGGATCAGAGAGGGCTGCCTTAATGAGTCTTCTGTATTTAACCCCTCTGGATCAGAGAGGGCTGCCTTAATGAGTCTTCTGTATTTAACCCCTCTGGATCAGAGAGGGCTGCCTTAATGAGTCTTCTGTATTTAACCCCTCTGGATCAGAGAGGGCTGCCTTAATGAGTCTTCTGTATTGGGGGCTGCCTTAATGAGTCTTCTGTATTTAACCCCTCTGGATCAGAGAGGGCTGCCTTAATGAGTCTTCTGTATTTAACCCCTCTGGATCAGAGAGAGGGCTGCCTTAATGAGTCTTCTGTATTTAACCCCTCTGGATCAGAGAGGGCTGCCTTAATGAGTCTTCTGTATTTAACCCCTCTGGATCAGAGAGGGCTGCCTTAATGAGTCTTCTGTATTTAACCCCTCTGGATCAGAGAGGGCTGCCTTAATGAGTCTTCTGTATTTAACCCCTCTGGATCAGAGAGGGCTGCCTTAATGAGTCTTCTGTATTTAACCCCTCTGGATCAGAGAGAGGGCTGCCTTAATGAGTCTTCTGTATTTAACCCCTCTGGATCAGAGAGGGCTGCCTTAATGAGTCTTCTGTATTTAACCCCTCTGGATCAGAGAGGGCTGCCTTAATGAGTCTTCTGTATTTAACCCCTCTGGATCAGAGAGGGCTGCCTTAATGAGTCTTCTGTATTTAACCCCTCTGGATCAGAGAGAGGGCTGCCTTAATGAGTCTTCTGTATTTAACCCCTCTGGATCAGAGAGGGCTGCCTTAATGAGTCTTCTGTATTTAACCCCTCTGGATCAGAGAGGGCTGCCTTAAATATCAACGTTGTCGGCGCCCGGGGAGCAGTTGTTGTGAGTTAACTGCCGGCTCGGGGATTCGAACCAGCGATCTTTCGGTTACCGTGCCAACACTTAACCGCTAGGCTACCTGCCACCCTTGGGGGTAGAAGCTGCTCAGGGTCCTATTGGTTCCAGACTCGGTGTATCAGTACCACTTGCCGTGCGGAAACAGAGAACAGTCTATGACAAGCGTGGCTGGAGCCTTTGACAGTTTTTTGTGCCTTCCTCTGACACCGCCTGGTATAGAGTTCCTGGATGACAGGAAGCTTGGCCCCAGGGATGTACTGGGCCGCACACACTACCCTCTGTAGTGCCTTGCGGTGGGATGTGAAGCAGGTGTCATACCAGGCGGTGACGCAGTCAGTCAAGACGCTCTCAACGGTGCAGATGAAGAACTTTGAGGATCTGAGGGTACCATCTCCACCACTGCCTAGGTGTGTTTGGACCACGATAGATTGTTATTGATGCCAACACAGCGGAACTTGGCGCTCTCGACCCGCTCCACTACAGCCCCGTCGATGTGAACGGGGGCGTACTCGACCCTCCGTTTCCTGTAGTCCACGATCAGCTCCTTTGTCTTGCTGACGTTGAAGGAGAAGTTGTCCTGGTACCCCACGGTCAGGTCTCTGGGACACAATCATTAGGTCACGCTTCATTTGGATAATCCAGATTTTCCATCTGTAGATGCTTACAGGATGGTCGTACTATCAACAAACTACCTGCAATTACTTGCTAAGGTTAGGGTAAGGGTTCATGTTAAGGCTAGGGTTAAGTTTAGGCTTAGGATAAGGGTTAAGAGGTTAGGGTTAACGTTAAGGCTAGGGTAAGGGTTAAGAGGTTAGGGTTCATGTTAAGGCTAGGGTTAAGTTTAGGCTTAGGGTAAGGGTTAAGAGGCTAACCTCTTAACCCTTATCCTAACCCTTAACATGAACCCTAACCTCTTAACCCTTATCCTAGCCTTAACCTGAACCCTAACCTCTTAACCCTTATCCTTACCCTAGCCTTAACATGAACCCTAACCTCTTAACCCTTACCCTAGCCTTAACGTTAACCCTAACCTCTTAACCCTTATCCTAACCCTTAACATGAACCCTAACCTCTTAACCCTTACCCTAGCCTTAACCCTAAGGTTCATGTTAAGGGTTAGGAGAAGGGTAAGGTTAGAGCTAGTGTTAGTAGATCTTCCATCTGAAGGGTAAGGTTAGAGCTAGTGTTAGTAGATAGAGCATCTACAGATGGACTACAGACTATCCAAATCAAACATAAATCATTGTTTGCCTGCAGAAATAGACCCTGTCCCGCTCGGGGCAGGCCGCAGTATTTTCACACAGGGAAGGAGGAACATTTCTCCATAAACCTTGAACATGAAGGAGACAGAGCCTGCAGAGAGGCTTCTTGAAACAATTGTGTGAAATGGGGCCTCTAGCAGCATGCAGCTGAAAAAAGACACCCGTACAAAAGCCTTGACATTCTGTTTTAGATTAACTTTCCCAGTTCTGGTAAAAAAAAAAAAATACAAATAATGTAATCACTGACAACCCACCGCTCGCTCACGGCTCCGAGCATGACGCCTGGGAGAGAGTCAGCGGTAGAGTTACTGGGATAAAGACAGAGGAAGGGTTACTGGGAAGACAGAGAGTTACTGGGATAAAGACAGAGGAAGGGTTACTGGGAAGACAGAGAGTTACTGGGATAAAGACAGAGGAAGGGTTACTGGGAAGACAGAGAGTTACTGGGATAAAGACAGAGGAAGGGTTACTGGGAAGACAGAGAGTTACTGGGATAAAGACAGAGGAAGGGTTACTGGGAAGACAGAGAGTTACTGGGATAAAGACAGAGGAAGGATTTTAAGATCCAGAGATCTCAACTCCAACATCTTGTTTCAGCTACAGGGTTAAAGGGGCTGATGGCTTTCCTCTGTGGAAATACACAGCTGTTGCTACAGCACGATTTACCAGTGGTCCTTTCAGCCATCTTTTGTGGTTAAAAATGGCATCTTTCTTTCCCCCCCCCAATGCAGTTAAGCCAAAACTACACCCCGTTATTCAGAGGGGCGTACTACTACGCTCCCATTGGCTAGCTAGCGTTGTCTCACTCACAGGCGACCAGCGCAGAGACATTGACCTTCTACGGTGAGGGTGGAAAGTGTCATTTAACAGTTAGCTGCCTACAGTAATGCAGGCCTATTATCATGTTTGGTAACATTTGCCCATGTATTTATTTTCAGAGTTTCAATGAGTTGTAAAAATGTCTCAGAGAGCTCTGCTGAATTCCCTGTATTGAAGGGCAGCTAAGTTAACCGAGGCTACTTAACGTTTCTAGCTCGGTATTTGAAGTTGTTTTTATTATCATTAGTAGTCTATTGTCATGTAAAAACATATGCTTATTATTCATAATTTCTCAAGTATTTATTAGCTAATAATTTGAATACGCTACGCTACAGCCATTGAATCTGAATGAGCGTTACAGGATGTTTAAAGGCTAGTTCGGTCCACGTCATTATGTTAATATGTTTATCAGTCTTGAAATAAAAGGGCAAATGTTATTAAATCATTGACTGAAATTTCACACTACGTGATATTCACTTCCTGACTTGGAGAGGCTCAAAGCGTTGTAGAACGCCCCTCTGAATAATGGGCCGTGGTTTAGGATTAACTGCCGTTGAGGGGAAAGAAAGACGCGTTAAAATTACAGGCATTTCTAACCAGATCTGTCCTGGTCATTATCCCAACTAAAATTACAGCCATTTCTAACCAGATCTGTCCTGGTCATTATGCCAACTAAAATTACAGCCATTTCTAACCAGATCTGTCCTGGTCATTATGCCAACTAAAATTACAGCCATTTCTAACCAGATCTGTCCTGGTCATTATCCCAACTAAAATTACAGCCATTTCTAACCAGATCTGTCCTGGTCATTATCCCAACTAAAATTACAGCCATTTCTAACCAGATCGGTCCTGGTCATTATCCCAACTAAAATTACAGCCATTTCTAACCAGATCTGTCCTGGTCATTATCCCAACTAAAATTACAGCCATTTCTAACCAGATCGGTCCTGGTCATTATCCCAACTAAAATTACAGCCATTTCTAACCAGATCTGTCCTGGTCATTATCCCAACTAAAAGTACAACGTTCCAGTAGAAACAATAGAAAAACTAAGTGTTGGTCCCATGTCTCATGAGCCAAAATAAAAGATCACAGACATTTTCCATACACACAAAAAAGGCTTATTTTTGTTCACAAATTTGTTTACATCCGTGTTCGGGAGCATTTCTCCTTTGCCAAGAGATGACAGAGCCAATCGGCACGCCGACTGCAGGAATGTCCACCAGAGCTTCTGCCAGAGAAGCCGCCTCCAAAGTCAATTTAGATCATTTGTCATGACATCCAACCGGCCTCAACCACAGACCACATGTAACCACGCCAGCCCAGGACCTCTACATCGTCTTCGCCGCCTGCGGGATCGTCTGATAACAGCCATCTGTCCAGTAGAGTGGCCAGACGGAAGCCACTTCTGAATAAAAAGGCACATAACAGCCCGCTTTGAGTTTTCCAAAAGGCACCTAAAGACTCTCAGACCAGGAGAAACAAGATTCTCTGGTCTGATGAAACCAAGATTGAACTCTTTGGCCTGAAGGCCAAGCGTCACATCTGGAGGAAACCTGGCAGCATCCCTACGGTGAAGCATGGTGGTGGCAGCATCATGCTGTGGGGATGTTTTTCAGTGGCGGGAACAGAGAGAATAGTCAGGATTGAGGGGAATATAGCTATGCAACAACACTCCCCATCAACCTGACAGAGCTTGAGGATCTGCAGAGAAGAATGGGAGAAACTCCCCAAATACAGGTGTGCCAAGCTTGTCGCGTCATACCCAAGATGACTCGAGGCTGTAGTCGCTGTCAAAAGGAGCTTGAACAAAGTACTGAGTAAATATAAATTAACAACCATTTCTAAAAACCAGTTTTTGCTTTGTCATTATGTGGTATTGTGTGTAGATTGATGGGTGGGAAAAAAGTAATTTTAGAATAAGGCTGTAACATAAAAATGTGGAAAAAGTCAAGGGGTCTGAATACTTTCCGAAGGCTCTGTATATATGTGACCAACAGCTGCATATCTGTATTCCCAGTCATGTGAAAGCCCTAATTTATTTCAATTGATTGATTTCCTTATATAAACTGTAACTTTGAAATAGTTGCATTTTGCATTTATATTTTTGTTCAGTGTAGTTATAAAAACTAAAATTGCCCCCCAAAACATATCCATTGATGTAAACAAATGTAATCATCCATAAACAGTGAGTAGACTCCATTGTATATTACATGACTAATTTCACATTCCTATTCCACCATGCCTCAAAAACAAATCAATCATGAACACACCTTATAAATGACAAACCAATGGAAAGATATGAAAAGGACCCAGCCAACACAACAGTCTGGAAAAACTGGTTTTACACATGCTTACACGGTTCCCCGTGACTTGGGAGACAAGATAATCCACTAACCCATAACGTCCTTAAACAACTGTAATAACCACTTAAAGAAGGCTGTACAATACACGCCCCAGTACCTTGAAGTTACTTCTGTCATTGGTGAATTAAATCACGTGATCAGCCACATGATCAGGTTAGTTTGATTAGGTGAAACCAGAGAGGAAGAGACGTCGGAATCAGTGCAGGAGCCTAGTTCTGCCCTCAAGACTTCAGACTTAGAAACTGGAAACGCTAAACGTGGATACAGGCAGACCATAACTGCCAAGTTAACTTGTCTGCAGCGTAATATGGCTACTAGCCCTGTAGACCAGAACATGTGTTATCTAATGCACATGACTACTAGCCCTGTAGACTACAACATGTTATCTAATGCATATGACTACTAGCCCTGTAGACTACAACATGTTATCTAATGCATATGACTACTAGCCCTGTAGACTACAACATGTGTTGTCTAATGCATATGACTACTAGCCCTGTAGACTACAACATGTGTTGTCTAATGCATATGGCTACTAGCCCTGTAGACTACAACATGTTATCTAATGCATATGGCTACTAGCCCTGTAGACTACAACATGTGTTGTCTAATGCATATGGCTACTAGCCCTGTAGACTACAACATGTGTTGTCTAATGCTTTCACTTTTGTATTACTTTTAAATGAATTGTCTGATTGTTTTGAAGCATTGACAGGATGCCTTTACCAGTGACTCGTGTCCAGTGTAGGCTACAGTGGAAGAACATGACACCGTGTAGACTGTAAACACTGTGCTGTCTCTTCTCCCAATTGCACCTGAAGCAGTCTCCCCGTCCATGTACTGTAGCCTACAGTACAGTTATGTAATTGTACAGGACCATGAGTTGTGACTGAAGCTCAGGGTAAAAACTGGGGCGTTTACTTTCTCTAAAACGCACAAACTCATCCATAATCTGATCTCACATACTTGTGTGGTCAGCAAACTAACTAGTAGTCATGGGACACAACACTGGGAGTCTGTATTGGTTGGGCTACTTGAGCTGTGCATTATTCTGGTGGACGGCGGCGGAAAATAACCCTACCACAATATGGCCGGCTTTAACAAACAAATAAAGTTTCCTGTCAGCAAAGGCATAACTTTATGTATTCTCTCTAGGAACTCTACTTGATGTAAAGTGAAATGTGTCCTTCGCTATCAAATAAACATCTGAATCCAACTTTTGTCCGAACCGCACCACATTCCGTGCTTCAATTCGACCACAGAACTTCACCCGAAACATCCTACCACGAAATCTACCACTGTCCACACAGCCGGGATGTAGTGCGGTTCCAACGCTAACTAACTTAACTAAATAGTTTCCAGATAGCATAACTTACTGACCTGCCTCTAGCTAGTTAAGACGGGGCTAAACGACATCCTTTGGTACAACTCTTACAGGGCCAAAAACGTAAACAACAATAAGCTAACGTTAGGCAGCTTGCTAGCTAACGTTAGGTAATAGTTGTCAATGTTGACAATATTATGAGTTTATATTTTTACACAACTTTTACAAACATAACTTCGAAATGAATACCATACAATAAGCGAAATTACTTTGCTTAAAAGTAATTTCAAGTGCCATGCTAAAATTAGCGTTAGCTAGCTAAACTTGGAACGTTGGCTACCTATCCAGCTAACTATAGAAAACAGCTTTTAAAAAAGTAGTCTGCTATAATAATTTCAGCAAGATACAATATAAAATTCGCCCCTAACTTACACAACGCTTCTGGAGATCATCCAGGACACCATCTTTCCAGATCGAGGTTAGTTGAGAGGCAGAAGAGAGAGGGCCCCGGGGCTGGAGAGGTAACGGCTACACCGGAGTGGTGGTAACCACCGTAAACACTTCAGCAACAAGTTAACTACGAGCTATCTTCTCAACCATGTCCGTGACTTTGGAAAAATAACGTGTTGTTTCACAATCTAAGTTAAAGCTGCCATCGGCTAAAGCGAGAGGTTAAGACTTAACTAGCTAAGTTTCAAATATTTTATTAAAGCTAGCCCAACTCCTTCGGGTCCACCTCCTTCACCTCTCTTACGTCTGTGCTTGGCACGAAGAACGGCGCTCCACACCAGCTGACCTGGGATCAGATAGACCTTCCTCCTGCTTTATCTAATTGGACAGAAGTGCCTGTTTACACCAAGGCCGCATAACTATTGGCTAGTGAAGATGGTCTATGGGAAATATGATGAAATATCATACCCAACTCTGATTGGTGTAGATTCGATGCGTGGCTAGTATGAACCAATCACGGTACAAAGCGTTGAGAATAGTATTGTTGCTTTACGATGCGCTGTTGTTGCAAGGAAGTACTGTAAAATAATAACCTCATCGGTTAGCAGTGATTTATTTAAAAATAGACAAATTATACTGGATCAATGCACATCACATAGTTTTCATTTGCAGAGAGAGCACATAAAGAGCCATAACACAGAGAGAAACCTATATCTGTAATTATGGGAAAATATTATATGTGTATAATTATATACTCCAGAGTGGCAGCAGTCTAAGGCACTGCATCTCAGTGCTAGAGATGTCACTACACACCCTAGTTCAAATCCAGCTGTATTACAACCGGCCGTGATTGGGGGTCCCATAGGGCGGTGCACAATTGGCCCAGCGTCGTTAGGGTTGGGCCGGTATAGGCCGTCATTGTAAGTAAGAATTTGTTCTTAAGTGACTTGCCTAGTTAAATAAATAAATAAAAATATATATTGATTAATTTCATGCCCTGTACTATAAAGTATTCTCTCTTGTAGAACACTGTACAAAGTCCAACAACAAAACCATTTGAGGTATTGAGCCGTATCATAGGGTTTAGAAAATATAATGATATGCGCAGTAGAGTAGATCAATAATACATCTTTAACATGTTGATTACTACAATCACAAAAACAAATTGTCTGGTCAGGTTTTTGATGAACTGTACTATTCTGTTCTGGTCAGTAGCCTAAAGATGGGAGATCAGAGGTAAAGTATTACACTGGGAGCCTCCCCTTCCATGCAGTGGATTTAGTCTGTGAACAGGGGAAAGCCCTACAGTGGATTTAGTCTGTGAACAGGGGAAAGCCCTACAGTGGATTTAGTCTGTGAACAGGGGAAAGCCCTACAGTGGATTTAGTCTGTGAACAGGGGAAAGCCCTACAGTGGATTTAGTCGGTGAACAGGGGAAAGCCCTGCAGTGGATTTAGTCTGTGAACAGGGGAAAGCCCTACAGTGGATTTAGTCTGTGAACAGGGGAAAGCCCTACAGTGGATTTAGTCTGTGAACAGGGGAAAGCCCTACAGTGGATTTAGTCTGTGAACAGGGGAAAGCCCTACAGTGGATTTAGTCTGTGAACAGGGGAAAGCCCTACAGTGGATTTAGTCTGTGAACAGGGGAAAGCCCTACAGTGGATTTAGTCTGTGAACAGGGGAAAGCCCTACAGTGGATTTAGTCGGTGAACAGGGGAAAGCCCTGCAGTGGATTTAGTCTGTGAACAGGGGAAAGCCCTACAGTGGATTTAGTCTGTGAACAGGGGAAAGCCCTACAGTGGATTTAGTCTGTGAACAGGGGAAAGCCCTGCAGTGGATTTAGTCTGTGAACAGGGGAAAGCCCTACAGTGGATTTAGTCTGTGAACAGGGGAAAGCCCTGCAGTGGATTTAGTCGGTGAACAGGGGAAAGCCCTGCAGTGGATTTAGTCTGTGAACAGGGGAAAGCCCTACAGTGGATTGCACATGACCTAATCCAACCAACCCCAGCACACCCTCCCATTGCACATGACCTAATCCAACCAACCCCAGCACACCCTCCCATTGCACATGACCTAATCCAACCAACCCCAGCACACCCTCCCATTGCACATGACCTAATCCAATCAACCCCAGCACACCATCCCATTGCACATGACCTAATCCAACCAACCCCAGCACACCCTCCCATTGCACATGACCTAATCCAACCAACCCCAGCACACCCTCCCATTGCACATGACCTAATCCAATCAACCCCAGCACACCCTCCCATTGCACATGACCTAATCCAACCAACCCCAGCACACCCTCCCATTGCACATGACCTAATCCAATCAACCCCAGCACACCATCCCATTGCACATGACCTAATCCAACCAACCCCAGCACACCCTCCCATTGCACATGACCTAATCCAACCAACCCCAGCACACCCTCCCATTGCACATGACCTAATCCAACCAACCCCAGCACACCCTCCCATAGCACATGACCTAATCCAACCAACCCCAGCACACCCTCCCATTGCACATGACCTAATCCAACCAACCCCAGCACACCCTCCCATTGCACATGACCTAATCCAACCAACCCCAGCACACCCTCCCATTGCACATGACCTAATCCAACCAACCCCAGCACACCCTCCCATAGCACATGACCTAATCCAATCAACCCCAGGAACAGGAGACATTCTCCAAATGCTCTGCAGAGGACTAATGTAATAAGAGACCATTGTATTAACCCAAATGGGCTTTCTTCCAAGGTCTTTAGTGAGCTTTACATTAGCTCACAATACTCTGCTACTAATATACAGTAGTGGACTGCTAACTTGCATAGTGATAGCACCTTGTCGGAAAATATAGATGTATTTCTGTTTAGTAAATGTTAACGTCCAAGAATGTAGGCAGTCTAACGGCCCACAATGCAACATTAGCAGGACAGGACAGGAGACTAAACAGACTAAACTCTGATTTTCAGTGGTGTTCATCACAGTATATTGACTATTTCCTCATGTCATATAATGTATATCTGGCATCTGCTAGAATCTGTGAACTGAACTGTGGACTCCATCCTCACAGCGGCAAGAAGAAGCATGTCAGCCCTTTGGAACTACCTGGATTACTGCATCAATCGGTCATTAAATTTGATCTGATCTTCATCTAAGTCACAACAACAGACAAACACAGTCTGATTAAACTAATAACACACAAACAATTATACGTTTTCATGTCTTTATTGAACCCACCATGTAAACATTCACAGTGCAGGGTGGGAAAAGTATGTGAACCCTTGGATTTAATAACTCCTTTGGCAGCAATAACCTCAACCAAACGTTTTCTGTAGTTGCGGATCAGACCTGCACAACGGTCGGGAGGAGTTTTGGACCGGTCCTCTTTACAAAACCTGTTTCAGTTCAGCAATATTCTTGAGATGTCTGATGTGAACCGCTCTCTTGACGTCATGCCACAGCATCTCAATCCAGAAGGCGTATTTTCTTCTGTTGATTCTGTCCATTGTTGTTGTTGATTTAATTCTGTGTTTTGGGTCATTGTCCAGTTGCATCACCAAACTTCTGTTGAGCTTCAATTGGCAGACAGATAGCCTTACATTCTCCTGCAAAATGTCCTAATACACTTGGGAATTTGTTTTTCCGTCGATGATAGCAAGTTGTCCAGGCCCTGAGTCAGTAAAGCAGCCCCAAACCATGATGCTCCCTCCACCAGACTTTACAGTTGAGGATGAGGTTTTGATGTTTCTGTGCTGTGACTTTTTCTTCTCCACACATAGTGTTGTGTGTTCCTTCCAAACAACTCAACTGTAGTTTCATCTGTCCACAGAATATTTTGCCAGTAGCGCTGTGGGAAATCCAGGTGCCCTTTTGCAAACTTCAGACGTGCAGCAATATGTTTTTGGGGACAGCAGTGGCTTCTTCCGTGGTGTCCTCCCATGAACACCGTTCTTGTTTAGTGTTTTACGTATCGTAAGACTCGTCAACAGAGATGTTAGCATGTAAGCATGCAAGTCTTTAACTGACACTCTAAGATTCTACTTAACCTCATTGAGCGTTCTGCGCTGTGCTCTTGCAGTCATCTCTGCAGGACGGCCACTCCTAGGGAGAGTAGCAACAGTGCTGGACTTTCTCCATTTCTAGACAATTTGTCTTACCGTGGACTGATGAACATCAAGGCTTTTAGAGATACTTTTGTAACACTTTCCAGCTTTTTGCAAGTCAACAATTCTTAATCTTAGGTCTTCTGAGATCTCTTTTGTTCGAGGCATGGTTCACATCAGGCTGTGCTTCTTGTGAATAGCAAACTCACATTTTATGAGTGTTTTTAATAGGGCAGGGCAGCTCTAACCAACATCTCCAATCTGGTCTCATTGATTGGACTCCAGGTTAGCTGACTACTGACTCCCATTAGCTTTTGGAGAAGTCATTAGCCTTGGGGTTTACATACTTTCTCCAACCTACACTGTGAATGTTTAAATTATGTATTCAATATAGACAAAATAAATACAATAATTTGTGTGTTATTAGTTTAAGCCCACGGTGTTTTGTCTATTGCTGTGACTTAGATGAAGATCAGATCAAATTTTATGACCAATTTATGCATAAATCCAAAGGGTTTCACATACTGTTTCTTGCCACTGTAGATAATATTGAATGTTATTCATGAACACGTCAGTAGGCTAGAGAGATTCCCCACGGGATCCCGGGTCTCACAAAGCGAAACTGAACACAGATGCCACATTTGTGCATTGAAGAGACAAGGCTTAAACTCTCCATGAACTGCCAGTGATGATGTTGCTGCACAATGGCAAACATTACAAGGCTATTCAAAATGTGGAATCTTTACAATAATAACGATAAGGATAATGAAATTCCTCTTTAAGTCAGACAATTGCATTTTTCTCTGTACGCTACATGTGAGGATTTGATTAATGCACGAAGAAGCAATTTCAGAAATAATTTAGTGATTGCTTCTGACTGAAAGCGTGATGCCACTGAGGGGTCCGATGCCATTTCTAATTGCAATCATTGGTGTTCAAGTGGCTGAAAATTAGACTGGTGGAATTGCCTGCTCTGCTTCGGTACATCTCGGGCTGGTTGGACTCCTCTGTTTTCAGGAGGAGAGTGTATCTGGGTCCCAAAAGGCACCCTAGTCCCTATATAGTGCACACCGTTTGACCAGGGCTCATAGAGTAGTGCACTATGTAGGGAATAGGGTTCCGTTTGGCCAAGCAGCACAGTTTAACAGCCGTCTCAGGTGATGTGTAATTCTATCAGCAGCGGGGTTATGTTTCTCCATCTACTGCCCTGACCTGAAGGTAACACAAGGCTGATTGGCTCCAGTGGACAGGCGTTACATACAGCGAGGCCTGCCCTGACCTGAAGGTAACACAAGGCTGATTGGCTCCAGTGGACAGGCGTTACATACAGCGAGACCTGCCCTGACCTGAAGGTAACACAAGGCTGATTGGCTCCAGTGGACAGGCGTTACATACAGCGAGACCTGCCCTGACCTGAAGGTAACACAAGGCTGATTGGCTCCAGTGGACAGGCGTTACAAACAGCGAGGCCTGCCCTGACCTGAAGGTAACACAAGGCTGATTGGCTCCAGTGGACAGGCGTTACATACAGCGAGGCCTGCCCTGACCTGAAGGTAACACAAGGCTGATTGGCTCCAGTGGACAGGCGTTACAAACAGCGAGGCCTGCCCTGACCTGAAGGTAACACAAGGCTGATTGGCTCCAGTGGGCAGGCGTTACAAACAGCGAGGCCTGCCCTGACCTGAAGGTAACACAAGGCTGATTGGCTCCAGTGGACAGGCGTTACAAACAGCGAGGCCTGCCCTGACCTGAAGGTAACACAAGGCTGATTGGCTCCAGTGGACAGGCGTTACAAACAGCGAGGCCTGCCCTGACCTGAAGGTAACACAAGGCTGATTGGCTCCAGTGGACAGGCGTTACATACAGCGAGGCCTGCCCTGACCTGAAGGTAACACAAGGCTGATTGGCTCCAGTGGACAGGCGTTACATACAGCGAGACCTGCCCTGACCTGAAGGTAACACAAGGCTGATTGGCTCCAGTGGACAGGCGTTACAAACAGCGAGGCCTGCCCTGACCTGAAGGTAACACAAGGCTGATTGGCTCCAGTGGACAGGCGTTACAAACAGCGAGGCCTGCCCTGACCTGAAGGTAACACAAGGCTGATTGGCTCCAGTGGACAGGCGTTACAAACAGCGAGGCCTGCCCTGACCTGAAGGTAACACAAGGCTGATTGGCTCCAGTGGACAGGCGTTACAAACAGCGAGGCCTGCCCTGACCTGAAGGTAACACAAGGCTGATTGGCTCCAGTGGACAGGCGTTACATACAGCGAGACCTGCCCTGACCTGAAGGTAACACAAGGCTGATTGGCTCCAGTGGACAGGCGTTACAAACAGCGAGGCCTGCCCTGACCTGAAGGTAACACAAGGCTGATTGGCTCCAGTGGACAGGCGTTACAAACAGCGAGGCCTGCCCTGACCTGAAGGTAACACAAGGCTGATTGGCTCCAGTGGACAGGCGTTACAAACAGCGAGGCCTGCCCTGACCTGAAGGTAACACAAGGCTGATTGGCTCCAGTGGACAGGCGTTACAAACAGCGAGGCCTGCCCTGACCTGAAGGTAACACAAGGCTGATTGGCTCCAGTGGACAGGCGTTACAAACAGCGAGGCCTGCCCTGACCTGAAGGTAACACAAGGCTGATTGGCTCCAGTGGACAGGCGTTACAAACAGCGAGGCCTGCCCTGACCTGAAGGTAACACAAGGCTGATTGGCTCCAGTGGACAGGCGTTACAAACAGCGAGGCCTGCCCTGACCTGAAGGTAACACAAGGCTGATTGGCTCCAGTGGACAGGCGTTACATACAGCGAGACCTGCCCTGACCTGAAGGTAACACAAGGCTGATTGGCTCCAGTGGACAGGCGTTACAAACAGCGAGGCCTGCCCTGACCTGAAGGTAACACAAGGCTGATTGGCTCCAGTGGACAGGCGTTACAAACAGCGAGGCCTGCCCTGACCTGAAGGTAACACAAGGCTGATTGGCTCCAGTGGACAGGCGTTACAAACAGCGAGGCCTGCCCTGACCTGAAGGTAACACAAGGCTGATTGGCTCCAGTGGACAGGCGTTACATACAGCGAGACACCTTCTCCTTTATATTACAGGCAGCACAGCCACAAGGCCAGCCTCGGGGGGAGAGCTGTAAAGGGATAAACAGAGGAACACAATAGCACAAAACATATAATAGATTTTTCCCTCAACTGTGGTGGAGCTGCATCAACAAGAGAAAATAAAGCTTTGATTTAAAAAAAGAAGAAGAAAAAAACATCAACATAATTTCCTACATTTTAAATATCTATTGTCTTATGCATTGTATTTGATATGTATCAAGTTATTATCAAAATATAGCCGGACATCACTAATATTCAATATAATAATACATCATTTTATTTTTTGGGGACAAATGTACATAATGTTTCTGCCACCGTCTCTTATGACCGAAAAGAGCTTCTAGAAATCAGGACAGTGATTACTCACCTCGTATTGAAGGACAATTTTTTCTTTAACGAGTCAAGATGAGAGGGATTTACTCCAGTCACCCGACAAGGCCCTCATCCCCGTCTTTCGCAGGAGAAAAAGACGGAGGTATCGAGGACGAAGTTCGGGGTGCCATGTAAGGATCCGGCAACGAGTGGGTAATTTGCCTTTACCATCAGTCCTATTAGCCAACGTACAACCATTGGATAATAAAATAGACAAACTACAAGCACGTATATCCAACGGGACACTAACAACTGTAATATCTTATGTTTCACAGAGTTGTGGCTGAACGACAACATGAATAACACAGCTGGCAGGTTATACACTGTATCAGCAGGATAGAACAGCAGCCTCTGGTAAGACAAGGGGTGGCAGGTTTTACACTGTATCGGCAGGATAGAACAGCAGCCTCTGGTAAGACAAGGGGTGGTAGGTTATACACTGTATCGGCAGGATAGAACAGCAGCCTCTGGTAAGATAAGGGGTGACAGGTTATACACTGTATCGGCAGGATAGAACAGCAGCCTCTGGTAAGACAAAGGGTGGCAGGTTATACACTGTATCGGCAGGATAGAACAGCAGCCTCTGGTAAGACAAGGGGTGGCAGTCTATGTATATTTGTAAACAACAGCTGGTGCACGATATCTAAGGAAGTCTCGAGGTTTTGCTCGCCTCCATTTGTCAAATCTGAACATAATTCTATCCTCCTGATTCCTGCTTACAATCAAAAACTAAAGCAGGAAGCACCAGCGACTCGGTCAATAAAAAAGTGGTCAGGTCCAACCAGGCAGGATATAACCCCACCCACTTTGCCAAAGCACAGCCCCCACACCACTAGAGGGATATCTTCAACCCACCAACTTACTACCCTGAGACAAGGCTGAGTATAGCCCCCACACCACTAGAGGGATATCTTCAACCCACCAACTTACTACCCTGAGACAAGGCTGAGTATAGCCCACAAAGATCTCCCCCACGGCATGAACCTGAGGGGGACGCCAAACCTGGACAGGAAGATCACGTCAGTGACTCAACCCACTCAAGTGACGCACCCCTCCTAGGGACGGCATGGAAGAGCACCAGTAAGCCAGTTACTCAGCCCCCATAATAGGGTTAGAGGCAGAGAATCCCAGTGGAGAGAGGGGAACCGGCCAGGCAGAGACAGCAAGGGCGGTTCGTTGCTCCAGAGCCTTTCCGTTCACCTTCACACTCCTGGGCCAGACTACACTCAATCATAGGACCTACTGAAGAGATGAGTATTCAATAAAGACTTAAAGGTTGAGACCGAGTCTGCGTCTCTCACATGGGTAGGCAGACCATTCCATAAAAATTGAGCTTTATAGGAGAAAGCCCTGCCTCCAGCTGTTTGCTTAGAAATTCTAGGGACAATAAAGAGGCCTGCGTCTTGTGACCATAGCGTACGTGCAAGTATGTACCGCAGGACCAAAT
Source organism: Salvelinus alpinus (assembly GCF_045679555.1). Taxonomy (NCBI): domain Eukaryota; kingdom Metazoa; phylum Chordata; class Actinopteri; order Salmoniformes; family Salmonidae; genus Salvelinus; species Salvelinus alpinus. Next base: position 107,714,691 of record NC_092088.1, read on the forward strand.
CGGAGAGACAGGTAGGAGCAAGCCAATGTAATGTTTTGTAGGTTAGCAGTAAAACCTTGAAATCAGCCCTAGCCTTAACAGGAAGCCAGTGTAGAGGGGCTAGCAGTGATCACATTTTTTGGTTCTAGTCAAGATTCTAGCAGCCGTGTTTAGCACTAACAGATTTTTGAAATGTTACGAAGATGAAAAAAGCTGTCCTTCAAATAGTCTTGATATGTTCGTCAAAGAGAGATCAGGGTCCAGAGTAACGCCGAGGTCCTTCACAGTTTTTATTTGAGACGACTGTACAACCATCAAGATTAATTGCCAGATCCAACAGAAGATCTCTTTGTTTCTTGGGACCTAGAACAAGCATCTCTGTTTTGTCCGAGTTTAAAAGTAAAAGATTTGCCGCCATCCACTTCCTTATGTCTGAAACACAGGCTTCCAGGGAGGGCAATTTCGCGGCTTCACCATGTTTCATCTAAATGTACGGCTGTGTGTCGTCCACATAGCAGTGAAAGTTAACATTATGTCTAAAACCAGACTGAAGCATTTCATATACTGCGCAAATGCTTTTTCTAAAAGTTTTGAGAGCAATGTAGGATTCGATATAGGCCGATAGTTTTTAATATTTTTGGGGTCAAGGTTGGGTTTTTTCAAGGGAGGCTTTATAACTGCCACTTTTAGTGAGTTTGGTACACATCCGGTGGAGAGAGCCGTTTATTATGTTCAACATAGGAGGGCCAAGCACATGAAGCAGCTCTTTCAGTAGTTTAGTTGGAATAGGGTCCAGTATGCAGCTTGAAGGTTTAGAGGCCATTGCTATTTTCATCAATGTGTCAAGAGATACAGGATTAAAAAACTTGAGTGTATCCCTTGATCCTAGGTCCTGGCAGTGTTGTGCAGACACAGGACAACTGAGCTTTGGAGAAATAGGGAAATTTAAAGGATCATGATCTTTTCATCAAAGAAGTTCATGAATGAGTCACTACTGAAGTGAAAGCAATCCACTCTTGGGGAATGCTGCTTTTTAGTTAGCTTTGCGACAGTATCAAAAATAAATGCTGGATTGTTCTTATTCTCCTCAAATAAGTTGGAAAAATAGGATGATCGAGCAGCAGTGAGGGCTCTTCGATATTGGACGGTACTGTTTTTCCAAGCTAGTCGGAAGACTTCCAGTTTGGTGGAGTGCCATTTCCGTTCCAATCATCTAGAAGCTTCAGGGCTCGGGTATCTTCTGTATACCAGGGAGCTAGTTTCTTATGACAAATGTTTTTTGTTTTTAGGGGTGCGACTGCATCTAGGGCATTACGCAAGGTTAAATTTAGTTCCTCAGTTAGGTGGCTAACTTTTTTTTTTTGTACTCTGACGTCCTTGGGTAGGTGGAGGGAGTCTGGAAGTGCAACTAGGAATCTTTGGGTTGTCTGAGTATTTATAGCACGGCTTTTGATGATCCTTGGTTGGGGTTTATTAATTAAGCAGATAATTTGTTGCAATTGCAAACTTAATAAATTGGTGGTCCAATAGTCCAGGATTATGAGGAAAAACATTAAGATCCACAATATTTATTCCACGGGACAAAACTAGGTCCAGAGTTTGACTGTGGCAGTTAGTAGGTCCGGAGACATGTTGGACAAACCCACTGTCATGACGTTGGCCTGTGGGTGAGGTTTATGACCCCCCCCATAAATACCTTTCTCCCTTTCCTCTCTTGACTCTACTGAAGGACTCTTGAAAAGCCTTTGTTAAACATAGAGAGTCGGGGGACATCAAAAGGTGGGGGGGAAAGGAACCATATTTCGGTAATCCAACCAGTTGAAAATATGCATTGGTAATAAATTAATATGATGTCAGTTCGGTTGTCATCTGAGACATTCTTATTAAAACTTCTTTGGGAAAGGTATTGAGTAGCTTGAATGAATAAGGTACCCAGAGTAAACTTGCTTGTTACCCAGGCCCAGAAGCTATTATATGCATATAAGTAGTAGATTTGGATAGAAAACACTCTAAAGTTTCCAAAACTGTTAAATAATGTCTGTGAGTATAACAGAACTCATATGGCCAACGAAAACTTGAGACAAATCCAACCAGGTAGTGGGAAATCTGAGGTTTGTAGTTTCATTTAAGTGATTGCCTATCCAATATGCTGTGTCTATGGGGCCAGATTGCACTTCCCAAGGCTTCCAGCAGATGTCAACAGTCTTTAGAAAGTTGTTTGAGGCTTCTATTGTGGAAGGGGGTAATGGAACTCTTTAGACTTTTCGTCTGGATTTTTGCGCTCGCGCATTGTGCCATTGGAATAGTGAACTAAACGCGCGAACAAAACGGAGTTATTTGGACATAAATATGGACGTAATCGAACAAAACAAACATTTCTTGTGGAAGTGGGAGTCCTGGGAGTGCATTCCGACAAAGATCAGCAAAGGTAAGTGAATATTTATAATGCTATTTCTGACTTTTGTTGACTCCACAATTTGGCAGGCAACTGTATGGCTTGCTTTGGGGCTGAACGCTGTACTCAGATTATTGAATATTGTGCTTTTGCCGTAAAGCTTTTTTGAAATCTGACACAGCGGTTGCATTAAGACAAGTTTATCTTTAATTCTATGTAAAACATGTATCTTTCATCAAAGTTTATGATTTCATCAAAGTTTATGATTTATGTTATTTGATGTGGCTCTGCAATTTCTCCGGATGTTTTGGAGGCATTTCTGAACATGGCGCCAATGTAAACTGAGGTTTTTGGATATAAATATGAACTTTATCGAACAAAACATACATGTATTGTGTAACATTGAGTCCTGGGAGTGTCATCTGATGAAGATCGTCAAAGGTTAGTGATTAATTCTATCTATATTTCTGCTTTTTGTGACACCTCTCTTTGGTTGGAAAATGGCTGAATGCTTTCTGTGACTAGTTGCTGACCTAACATAATGATATGTTCTGCTTTCGCCGAAAAGCCTTTTGAAATCAGACACTGTGGTTGGATTAACGAGAAGTGTATCTTTAAAATGGTGTAAAATACTTGTATGTTTGAGGAATTTTAATTATGAGATTTCTGTTGTTTTGAATTTGGCGCCCTGCAATTTCACTGGCTAGTTTCACGCTAGCGTCCCGAACGATCCCAGAGAGGTTAATGATAGGATGACATAAACTGTATCGTGGAAAGTCTACACATTATAGTTATCAGATTCACATGGAATTGTTGTGCAATTTAAATGTTTAAATATGAAACTATTTGTGAAAAGATTAAATGTAATTTTAGCTTCTGTAACGGCTGTCCTCGCTGACAGACGGAGAGGACCAAAACGCAGAGGGGTTAGTGTTCATTATTTAATGAAAGTCAACAAACACTTCAAAATACAAAACAACCAACAAACGTGACAAAACCGAAACAGTCCTGTGTGGCACAAACACTGACACAGGAACAAACACCCACAAAACACACGTGAAACCCAGGCTGCCTAAGTATGATTCTCAATCAGGGACAACGATTGACAGCTGCCTCTGATTGAGAATCATACCCGGCCGAACACAAACATCCCAACATAGAAAATCACACATAGGCAAACCCACCCAACTCACGCCCTGACCAACTAAATAAATACAAGACAAAAGAAAACAGGTCAGGAACGTGACAGCTTCCAAATGAGAGAATTGGGTTTTCATAAGGTTAGAGCTCTGCTCAATCAGTGGCCCGCCCCTGTGAAGAGACATGGGTTATAAACTATGAAACACACCCTTCTCTCCCTCCACTATATAAGCCCTTGACGAAAATGTAACCTCCTGTTCCAGGTACATTAGGGCGACGGCCCGATGTCAGAAGGATTCAGATAAGACTGAAATAAGGTGACGATTAATATTGACTGCTATTGATGTAAAATATTACTAGGTTTATAAGAGTTTATTCGAAAGATAACAGCTCTATAAACACTCTTTCGTGGTACCCCGACTTTCTAGTTAATTACATTTACATGATTAGCTTAATCAGGTAATATTAATTACAGAGAAAGGATTTTATAAAATAGCATGTTATATCACTTAATCCGGCATAGCCAAAGACACGACACCACTGAGTCGATGATGGCTGGTGAAGCAAATGCTAAGCTACAGGACTGTTTTGCTAGCACAAACTGGAATATGTTCAGGGATTCTTCCGGTGGCATTGAGGAGTACACCACATCATTCACTGGCTTCATCAAGAAGCGCATCGATGACGTTGTCCCCACAGTGACTGTACGTACATACCCCAACCAGAAGCCATGGATTACAGGCAACATCCGCACTGAGCTAAAGGGTAGAGCTGCCGCTTTCATGGAGCGGGTCTCTAACCCGGAAGCTTATAAGAAATCCCGCTATGCCCTCTGATGAACCATCAAACAGGCAAAGCTATAATACAGGACTAAGACGGAATCGTACTACATCAGCTCCGACGCTCGTCGGATGTGACAGGGCTTGCAAACTATTACAGACTACAAAGGGAAGCACAGCCGAGAGCTGCCCAGTGACACGAGTCTACCAGACAAACTAAATTACTTCTATGCTCGCTTCAAGAAAAGTAACACTGAAACATGCATGAGAGCATCAGCTGTTCCGAACGACTGTGTGATCATGCTCTCCGTAGCTGATGTGAGTAAGACCTTTAAACAGGTCAACATTCACAAGGCGGATCCAGACGGATTACCAGGACGTGTACTCCGGGCATGCGCTGACCAACTGGCAAGTGTCTTCACTGACATTTTTAACCTCTCCCTGTGTGAGTCTGTAATACCAACATGTTTCAAGCAGCCCATCCCTGTGCCCAGGAACACTAAGGTAACCAAGGTAACCTGCCTAAATGACTACCGGACCCCTAGCACTCACGTCCGTAGCCATGAAGTGCTTTGAAAGGCTGGTCATGTCCCAAATCAACACCATTATCCCAGAAACCTTAGACCCACTCCAATTTGCATACCGCCCCAACAGATCCACAGATGATACAATCTCAATTTCACTCCACACTGCCCTTTCCCACCTGGACAAAAGGAACACCTATGTGAGAATGCTGTTCATTGACTACAGCTCAGCATTCAACACCATAGTGCCCTCAAAGCTCATCATTAAGATAATGACCCTGGACTAAACACCTCTCTCTGCAACTGCATCCTGGACTTCCTGACGGGCCGCCCCCAGGTGGTAAGGGTAGGTAACAACACATCTGCCACGCTGATCCTCAACACAGGAGCCCCTCAGGGGTGCATGCTCAGTCCCCTCCTGTACTCCCTGTTCACTCATGACTGCACGGCCAGGCACGACTCCAACACCATCATTAAGTTTGCTGATGACACAACAGTGGTAGGCCTGATCACCGACAACGATGAAACAGCCTGTAGGGAAGAGGTCAGAGACCTGGTCGGGTGGTGCCAGGACAACAACCTCTCCCTCAACGTGATCAAGACAAAAGAGACGACTGTGGACTACAGGAAAAGGAGGACAGAGCACGCCCCCATTCTCATCGACGGGGCTGCAGTGGAGCAGGTTGAGAGCTTCAAGTTCCTTGGTGTCCACATCACCAACAAACTATCATGGTCCAAATACACCAAGACAGTCCTGAAGAGGGCACATCAAAACCTATTCCCCCTCAGGAGACTGAAAAGATTTGGCATGGGTCCTCAGATCCTCAAAAGGTTTTACAGCTGCACCATCGAGAGCTTCCTGACTGGTTGCATCACTGCCTGGTATGGCAACTGCTCGGCCTCCAACTGCAAGGCTGGTGCCACCCTAGTCATAGGCTGTTCTCTCTGCTACCGCACGGCAAGCGGTACCGGAGCGCCAAGTCTAGGTCCAAGAGGCTTCTCAACAGCTTCTACCTCCAAGCCATAAGACCCCTGAACAGCTAATCAAATGGCTATTTGCATTGCCCACCCCCCCTTTTACGCTGCTGCTACTCTCTGTTTATTATCTGTTGCATAGTCACTTTAACTCTACCCATATGTACATATTACCACAATTACCTCGACTAACCGGTGCCCCCAGCATATTGACTCTGTACCGGTACCCCCTATACATAGCCTCGCTATTGTTATTTTACTGCTGCTCTCTAATTATTTGTTACTTTTATTTCTTATTTTTTACTTATCTATTTTTTTTTTTACTTAACACGTATTTTTCTTAAAATTGCAATGTTGGTTAAGGGGTTGTAAGTAAGCATTTCACTGTAAGGTAACAGTGGTAGAGAATGGATCTGTGTCTGGCGGATGGAGAAGTCTGCTACTGCAGTGTTACACGGTTGTCTGCCTCGGGGAGCGGAGGGATACTATGTTTCACCACGGCAGTGACGTGAGAGCGGAGGGATACCATGTTTCACCACGGCAGTGATGTGGGAGCGGAGGGACACCATGTTTCACCACGGCAGTGATGTGTTCCAGTGTTCGTTTCCACGGAGCTGAAGATCGACTATTTACGGGTGGAGACGGCAAGGAATTTAAATCCCCCGGGTTGTGCGCGACACGTTAAAGACGAAATAACACTTTTAGTTGATTTGTTTCTTTGGTTGGATTATTTAGTACAGTTTAATGTAGTACATGTCAGATCGATAGGGCGTCGGTGTTAAAGTTTTCGAGGGTTTCTTTTCGCTCTCAGTGGATGACCATGGCGGTGGAAACGCGACCGGAGCTGGTTGGGAAGCGGTTCCTGTGTGTCAGTGGAGACGAGCCGCTGGATCTCGGGGATATCGGCCGCTGGGGCTGGCGAGCTGGGGTCATCCGAGCCGTTACTCACCGAGACAACAACAATTCAGAGTTAACGGTAAGGAATTTATATTATTTTTAACGGTTTGTCCGACAGTAGACCGATGAGGCATTTGGTATTGGTTTGGCTTTGTAAAACTGAAGTTAGCTGCTTAACGTCGTTAGCTAAATACGTTTTAATTGTTAGCTAGCTGGTTTTCAGTCGCTATTGGCATAGTTATAATAAACACATAGCTAATGTATCTTGTATGACGTAAATTAACTTTTGTATTTTAACTAATATTTGTCAGTAACGTTAGTCTTGAGCTATCTATCTACCTCACGTAAACCTAACGTTATCTGGCCGTTAGTAGCGCGCTTGTCAGCAATGTCAGAATTCTAAGAGCAAATAAACTCGAGATAGCTAGGAGAGATAGCTAGCAGAGAGATAGCTAGCAGAGATAGCTGGGCCCGGTTTCCCAAAATCATATTAAGGCTAAATGAATCGTCAGAGCCATTGACCTGTGATTAAATGAGGTAGCGAGCCAACGACGAGTCGACCGTTACAGACACTGCTCTAGCGACCCGTTCCACGATTTAAACATCAAGGCTGAAATTCCATGACTTGTTCAATAATTAGCTAGAACCTGAAGTGCATATTAACTACTGGTATGGCCACCAGTTGTATAGAGGACCAACATTTAGAATCTGCTGGCTAAATAGGTAAATCATTCCAGATTTGTCCTAAATCACAGGGCCCGTGTAAAAAAAAAAACACTATCGTTTTTTGTGTGCCAGATTACTAATGGTAAATGCACAGGCAGTGTTGCTAATGTAGCCTACATGAATACTGTCTGACAGCCAGCTAAATGAATAGTTGCATTTACGTTGGCCTCGTTTTATTAGCCAGGAATGAACAGCTGAGTGAACACAAGGATTTAAGATTAGATCATCATGTCACACACAACAGCCATTGTACTAGTGTCAGTAGCTAGAATAGCAACACAATTACACTAAAAAGCTTGCCTGCTGCTGTAATTTACGTAGCTAGGTCAAATGCACTATTTTCTTTGAAAATTGACTACCTTTACTGGTCTTTACGTTGTTTTTACGATCATCATAATCTGTATTTGATTTGGGATGACCAAAAAATGCACTATCGTTTAGAAATACTTTGACTATGGCACCAAGATGACTATCAATAATGAGCTATATCATATTAGTGAGCACAATTTTATTATGCAAGACAAGCATGAATACATGAAGGGAACTACATTCCAGTGTCCTGCATTGTAGTTGTCAGTCAGTGTTTATAGAAGTGCAGGCGATGAGTTAAAAGTCCAGCGTGGGTCTCTCTATATGCATCAACAACACAGCCCTCATTTGGATTGAGATGAATGGTGCAGGCAGCCCATTGAGATGAATGGTGAAAGGCCGTGGTGCAGGCAGCCCATTGAGATGAATGGTGTAGGGCCGTGGTGCAGGCAGCCCATTGAGATGAATGGTGTAGGGCCGTGGTGCAGGCAGCCCATTGAGATGAATGGTGTAGGGCCGTGGTGCAGGCAGCCCATTGAGATGAATGGTGTAGGGCCGTGGTGCAGGCAGCCCATTGAGATGAATGGTGTAGGGCCGTGGTGCAGGCAGGCCATTGAGATGAATGGTATAGGGCCGTGGTGCAGGCAGCCCATTGAGATGAATGGTGTAGGGCCGTGGTGCAGGCAGCCCATTGAGATGAATGGTGTAGGGCTGTGGTACAGGCAGCCCATTGAGATGAATGGTGTTGGGCTGTGGTACAGGCAGCCCATTGAGATGAATGGTGTTGGGCTGTGGTACAGGCAGCCCATTGAGATGAATGGTGTAGGGCTGTGGTACAGGCAGCCCATTGAGATGAATGGTGTAGGGCTGTGGTGCAGGCGGTCCATTGAGATGAATGGTGTAGGGCCGTGGTGCAGGCAGCCCATTGAGATGAATGGTGTAGGGCCGTGGTGCAGGCAGCCCATTGAGATGAATGGTGTAGGGCTGTGGTGCAGGCGGTCCATTGAGATGAATGGTGTAGGGCCGTGGTGCAGGCAGTCCATTGAGATGAATGGTGTAGGGCTGTGGTGCAGGCGGTCCATTGAGATGAATGGTGTAGGGCCGTGGTGCAGGCAGCCCATTGTAATTCTCAGTGTGTACTGTACAGTATGATAGTTTGTTTTCAGGCCTGAGGGCACCAACTGGAGCCGGCAGAGAGAGCTACTAATCAGCACAGACTGACTGGGCCGGGGGAAAGAATGTTCCACCGTGAATAGAGGCCTGTCTGGCTGTGTGTTGCTGAGCTGGGAATCTGTAAACGTGTAGCTAGCTCGGCTGTGACACGCTGTTGTGCCAACGCTAGCTTCTATAAGTCTTTGGTTCAGAGTACTGTGTGTGGAGGGAGAATCAACGTACAGTATGTTTCTAGGGGTTAGGATCTGAACACCGTGGCTACATTCTTATCACTGTTAAAACAATACTGCATGTAGGACAGCTAGTTGTTCCAATGACTGTTGTTTCAGAGAGAATAAACCAAACATTTTACTCTGACAATAACGCTCCTCGAAATGAACGTGTTATTTTGTTGCCCTAGGAGACAGTAACATGAGACTGGTGGGGGCCAGCAGCACCCCCTCCCCCACCGGTACCACAACATAAGGCAGCCAGCCATGTCTGTGTTCTATGACAGTAGGCTCTCTCTGGTTTCCAGATTGCAAAGCCGGGTTTCGGACTCCTGTCTGGAGGCCAAGCCGGGTTTCGGACTCCTGTCTGGAGGCCAAGCCGGGGTTCGGACTCCTGTCTGGAGGCCAAGCCGGGTTTCGGACTCCTGTCTGGAGGCCAAGCCGGGTTTCGGACTCCTGTCTGGAGGCCAAGCCGGGTTTCGGACTCCTGTCTGGAGGCCAAGCCGGGGTTCGGACTCCTGTCTGGAGGCCAAGCCGGGGTTCGGACTCCTGTCTGGAGGCCAAGCCGGGTTTCGGACTCCTGTCTGGAGGCCAAGCCGGGTTTCGGACTCCTGTCTGGAGGCCAAGCCGGTTTTCGGACTGCTGTCTGGAGGCCAAGCCGGGTTTCGGACTAGGCTAGCACTACATTTCCACAGCCGGTGATTTCCAGACAATGCCTTTCCAACGTAGGTCTAATAGTTCTCCTAGATTCTAACTTCCAAAATAGGATCGGTCATGTCAATAACATTACTGTTAATAATGGTGTTGGGGAAAATATGTTGACATGATTCCTACTACCGCCAGTACAGCCCTGGGAATGAAGAATTAACGCTCTGTCCCTCTTCACCAGATTGGAACATTTAGTTTCAGACAGTTGAAGGACACTATAAAGACAGACAGAAATAGAGAACTGTAAACAAAGCATAGTAGAAACATCAAGACATGTCTTTCACAATACAGCCTTTTCAAATGTCTGCATAGCCCCACCCTCTGCAGTGAAGAGTTTAATTGGGGTAACAGTGGGAAGGAATTGATTGTTTGGATAAACAGTAACTCTGTGTGCTGCCGTAACTCTGTGTAAATCCATAAATACCTTTTTAAAGAACGGCCTCTTAAAGAACCCGTTTAGTTATCTTGGTAGGCTGTAGGCCAGGGGGTCTCAGTAACCTGGAGTGTGACCCACTTCCTGTTTCCAGTCAGATACATGTTGGAATCAGTGGGTCCTGTTGAGTTGTCCAGTAGATGGAAACATGCCTTGGACGTCGTAGGGACCATATAGCTTTATTTAGCTTTATTTACACCACGACTGCTTGTTTCAGACATCTAGTGGGGCGGCAGGTAACCTAGTGGTTAGAGCATTGGACTAGTGGGGCGGCAGGTAACCTAGTGGTTAGAGCATTGGACTAGTAACCAGCAGGTAACCTAGTGGTTAGAGCATTGGACTAGTGGGGCGGCAGGTAACCTAGTGGTTAGAGCATTGGACTAGTGGGGCGGCAGGTAACCTAGTGGTTAGAGTGTTGGACTAGTAACCAGCAGGTAACCTAGTGGTTAGAGCATTGGACTAGTGGGGCGGCAGGTAACCTAGTGGTTAGAGCATTGGACTAGTGGGGCGGCAGGTAACCTAGTGGTTAGAGCATTGGACTAGTAACCAGCAGGTAACCTAGTGGTTAGAGCATTGGACTAGTAACCAGCAGGTAACCTAGTGGTTAGAGTGTTGGACTAGTAACCAGCAGGTAACCTAGTGGTTAGAGCATTGGACTAGTAACCAGCAGGTAACCTAGTGGTTAGAGCATTGGACTAGTAACCAGCAGGTAACCTAGTGGTTAGAGCATTGGACTAGTAACCAGCAGGTAGCCTAGTGGTTAGAGCATTGGACTAGTAACCAGCAGGTAACCTAGTGGTTAGAGCATTGGACTAGTAACCAGCAGGTAGCCTAGTGGTTAGAGCATTGGACTAGTAACCAGCAGGTAGCCTAGTGGTTAGAGCATTGGACTAGTAACCAGCAGGTAACCTAGTGGTTAGAGCATTGGACTAGTAACCAGCAGGTAACCTAGTGGTTAGAGCATTGGACTAGTAGCCAGCAGGTAACCTAGTGGTTAGAGCATTGGACTAGTAACCAGCAGGTAACCTAGTGGTTAGAGCATTGGACTAGTAACCAGCAGGTAACCTAGTGGTTAGAGCATTGGACTAGTGGGGCGGCAGGTAACCTAGTGGTTAGAGCGTTGGACTAGTAACCAGCAGGTAACCTAGTGGTTAGAGCATTGGACTAGTAACCAGCAGGTAACCTAGTGGTTAGAGTGTTGGACTAGTAACCAAAAGGTAACCTAGTGGTTAGAGCATTGGACTAGTAACCAGCAGGTAACCTAGTGGTTAGAGCATTGGACTAGTAACCAGCAGGTAACCTAGTGGTTAGAGTGTTGGACTAGTAACCAAAAGGTAACCTAGTGGTTAGAGCATTGGACTAGTAACCAGCAGGTAACCTAGTGGTTAGAGCATTGGACTAGTAACCAGCAGGTAACCTAGTGGTTAGAGCATTGGACTAGTGGGGCGGCAGGTAACCTAGTGGTTAGAGCATTGGACTAGTAACCAGCAGGTAACCTAGTGGTTAGAGCATTGGACTAGTAACCAGCAGGTAGCCTAGTGGTTAGAGCGTTGGACTAGTAACCAGCAGGTAACCTAGTGGTTAGAGCATTGGACTAGTGGGGCGGCAGGTAACCTAGTGGTTAGAGCATTGGACTAGTAACCAGCAGGTAACCTAGTGGTTAGAGTGTTGGACTAGTAACCAGCAGGTAACCTAGTGGTTAGAGCGTTGGACTAGTAACCAGCAGGTAACCTAGTGGTTAGAGCATTGGACTAGTGGGGCGGCAGGTAACCTAGTGGTTAGAGCATTGGACTAGTGGGGCGGCAGGTAACCTAGTGGTTAGAGCATTGGACTAGTAACCAGCAGGTAACCTAGTGGTTAGAGCATTGGACTAGTAACCAGCAGGTAACCTAGTGGTTAGAGTGTTGGACTAGTAACCAAAAGGTAACCTAGTGGTTAGAGCATTGGACTAGTAACCAGCAGGTAACCTAGTGGTTAGAGCATTGGACTAGTAACCAGCAGGTAACCTAGTGGTTAGAGCATTGGACTAGTGGGGCGGCAGGTAACCTAGTGGTTAGAGCATTGGACTAGTAACCAGCAGGTAACCTAGTGGTTAGAGCATTGGACTAGTAACCAGCAGGTAACCTAGTGGTTAGAGCGTTGGACTAGTGGGGCGGCAGGTAACCTAGTGGTTAGAGCATTGGACTAGTAACCAGCAGGTAACCTAGTGGTTAGAGCATTGGACTAGTAACCAGCAGGTAACCTAGTGGTTAGAGCATTGGACTAGTAACCAGCAGGTAGCCTAGTGGTTAGAGTGTTGGACTAGTAACCAAAAGGTAACCTAGTGGTTAGAGCATTGGACTAGTAACCAGCAGGTAACCTAGTGGTTAGAGCGTTGGACTAGTAACCAGCAGGTAACCTAGTGGTTAGAGCATTGGACTAGTAACCAGCAGGTAACCTAGTGGTTAGAGCATTGGACTAGTAACCAGCAGGTAGCCTAGTGGTTAGAGTGTTGGACTAGTAACCAAAAGGTAACCTAGTGGTTAGAGCATTGGACTAGTAACCAGCAGGTAACCTAGTGGTTAGAGCATTGGACTAGTAGCCAGCAGGTAACCTAGTGGTTAGAGCATTGGACTAGTAACCAGCAGGTAGCCTAGTGGTTAGAGTGTTGGACTAGTAACCAAAAGGTAACCTAGTGGTTAGAGCATTGGACTAGTAACCAGCAGGTAACCTAGTGGTTAGAGCGTTGGACTAGTAACCAGCAGGTAACCTAGTGGTTAGAGCATTGGACTAGTAACCAGCAGGTAACCTAGTGGTTAGAGCATTGGACTAGTAACCAGCAGGTAGCCTAGTGGTTAGAGTGTTGGACTAGTAACCAAAAGGTAACCTAGTGGTTAGAGCATTGGACTAGTAACCAGCAGGTAACCTAGTGGTTAGAGCATTGGACTAGTAGCCAGCAGGTAACCTAGTGGTTAGAGCGTTGGACTAGTAACCAAAAGGTAACCTAGTGGTTAGAGCGTTGGACTAGTAACCAGCAGGTAACCTAGTGGTTAGAGCATTGGACTAGTAGCCAGCAGGTAACCTAGTGGTTAGAGCGTTGGACTAGTAACCAAAAGGTTGCAAGATCGAATCCCCGAGCTGACAAGGTATAAATCTGTCGTTCTGGCCCTGAACAAGGCAGTTAACCCGCTGTTCCCCGGTAGGCCGTCATTTGAAAATAAGAATTTGTTCTTAACTGACTAGCCTAGTTAAATAAATGTAAAATAATAATGGTAGTGGTTTCTAGAATGTCTCCTAAATCTTCTGGACTAAATGTTTCTGATTCTAGTTGCTATTGTCTTATTTACTGTTGGTACAATAACACACAGTATTAATTGACATAATGGTATAAAAACTGCCCTAGAACATTGTGCTTCCCTGAAAGTATATTACTGCCGATTGGCCTTGTTTATTCTGTAGCAGTGTGAGTCACTGGCTTGGTACTCTGATATTTCAGACAGCAGAGCTCTCATTAGGAGTGGAGAGAGAGAGAGAGACTCTCTTTCACCAATGGCTGGACTGTATCCCGTAGCAACAGCGGCTTAGCCATGTGAATGACAGGTTCCTCTGAGTTCACCAGCTCTAGTTAGCTGCACGTTGCTTCACATTTTCCTGCTCCACATCAGGACACGATCAGAATCAGATCCTATTTAACACGGTCTGTTCTGCACTCTTAGACATGTTAACCTAATGAGAAGGACAAGGCCAGTGTTGGATATATCATAGAGTATTGATGGTACGTTTTACCGTGTAGGCTCACCTACATGTCAACATGTCCTGTATCATCTGTGTTGACTGATTATAAAGGATTGCTACACCAGATAAGCCCAACCTTCATCATTTACACTTCTGTTTGTCACACTATTTCCCTCCTTTTCCCCAGGAAATACATGCTGATCACCCTGTGGTCTTTATGCCCAGTTTAGTGGGCTGTGTTTTCCTCTGTAGTGACCCTGTTCTCTGAGACGGTCCAGTCTGCCCAGACCTTCCAACCCATCTCTGTAGTGACCCTGTTCTCTGAGACGGCCCAGTCTCCCCAGACCTTCCAACCCATCTCTGTAGTGACCCTGTTCTCTGAGACGGCCCAGTCTCCCCAGACCTTCCAACCCATCTCTGTAGTGACCCTGTTCTCTGAGACGGCCCAGTCTCCCCACACCTTTCAACCCATCTCTGTAGTGACCCTGTTCTCTGAGACGGCCCTGTTCTCTGAGACGGCCCAGTCTCCCCAGACCTTCCAACCCATCTCTGTAGTGACCCTGTTCTCTGAGACGGCCCAGTCTCCCCAGACCTTCCAACCCATCTCTGTAGTGACCCTGTTCTCTCTGCTCTTGTTGAATATGGCCAGATGTCTTTGGTTTAGAGCCAGCTGTATATTAGTTTTTCAGGGCATACTTTCACAAATCAAATAAACGGTATGTTAGTCTAACGGCTCCACTCCAAATGTTTTGGCAGCTGATATTAAAAACACGATGGTGTTTGAGGCGTTTTCTCCGTGGTGTCAGAGTGCGTATTTGACGAGCCTGCCGGAATGCATCAGTAATTAAACCAAGCAGGACCTAAACAAGTTAACTCTTGTTACTTCATGAAGGTACCTTGTTTTCATAGTAAATCCAGGCCATCCTTCTGCGTGACCAATATCATATTGTTCTTCAATATTATCTCGCTGTAGCACAACTGAAAATCGTTTCCACTTCCTGTTCTATTGCTCCCACTTGTGTATTGCTCTGTCTGTCTGGAAATATGAGCTTGTCTGTCTGAGGATCCATCAAACCATGTTGTTGTTAGTGTCCAGCCTCTGTCCTGTACGCTGCTTCACTTCCTGTTTCGCATTAACATCTGCTAACCATGTGTATGTGACTAATAAAATTTGATTTGATTTGATTTGTTCATCGACTACAGCTCAGCATTTAACACCATAGTACCCTCCAAACTCGTCATCAAGCTCGAGACCCTGGGTCTCGACCCCGCCCTGTGCAACTGGGTCCTGGACTTCCTGACGGGCCGCCCCCAGGTGGTGAGGGTAGGTAACAACATCTCCACCCCGCTGATCCTCAACACCGGGGCCCCCAAGGGTGCGTTCTGAGCCCTCTCCTGTACTCCCTGTTCACCCACGACTGCGTGGCCATGCACGCCTCCAACTCAATCATCAAGTTTGCGGACGACACTACAGTGGTAGGCTTGATTACCAACAACGACGAGACGGCCTACAGGGAGGAGGTGAGGGCCCTCGGAGTGTGGTGTCAGGAAAATAACCTCACACTCAACGTCAACAAAACAAAGGAGATGATTGTGGACTTCAGGAAACAGCAGAGGGAGCACCCCCCTATCCACATCGACGGGACAGTAGTGGAGAAGGTGGAAAGTTTTAAGTTCCTCGGTGTACACATCACGAACAAACTGAATTGGTCCACCCACACAGACAGCGTTGTGAAGAAGGCGCAGCAGCGCCTCTTCAACCTCAGGAGGCTGAAGAAATTCGGCTTGTCACCAAAAGCACTCACAAACTTCTACCGATGCACAATCGAGAGCATCCTGTCGTGCTGTATCACCGCCTGGTACGGCAACTGCTCCGCCCACAACCGTAAGGCTCTCCAGAGGGTAGTGAGGTCTGCACAACGCATCACCGGGGGCAAACTACCTGCCCTCCAGGACACCTACACCACCCGATGTCACAGGAAGGCCATAAAGATCATCAAGGACAACAACCACCCAAGCCACTGCCTGTTCACCCCGCTATCATCCAGAAGGCGAGGTCAGTACAGGTGCATCAAAGCTGGGACCGAGAGACTGAAAAACAGCTTCTATCTCAAGGCCATCAGACTGTTAAACAGCCACCACTAACATTTAGTGGCCGCTGCCAACATACTGACTCAACTCCAGCCACTTTAATAATGGGAATTGATGGAAATTATGTAAAAATGTACCACTAGCCACTTTAAACAATGCCACTTAATATAATGTTTACATACCCTACATTACTCATCTCATATGTATATGTATATACTGTACTCTATATCATCTACTGTATCTTGCCATCTTTATGTAATACATGTATCACTAGCCACTTTAAACTATGCCACTTTATGTTTACATACCCTACAGTACTCATCTCATATGTATATACTGTACTCTATACCATCTACTGCATCTTGCCTATGCCGTTCTGTACCATCACTCATTCATATATCTTTATGTACATATTCTTTATCCCTTTACACTTGTGTGTATAAGGTAGTAGTTGTGGAATTGTTAGGTTAGATTACTTGTTGGTTATTACTGCATTGTCGGAACTAGAAGCACAAGCATTTCGCTACACTCGCATTAACACCTGCTAACCATGTGTATGTGACAAATAAAATTTGATTTGATTTGTTTTATTGCTCAGTCTGTCTGTCTGGAAATATGAGCTAGTCTGTCTGAGGATCCATCAAACCATGTTGTTAGTGTCCAGCCTCTGTCCTGTACGCTGCTTCACTTCCTGCCGTTAGCATCGTGTGTGGATGGATCCTTATTCTCTATGTAGTGGACTACTGTTGACCAGGGCCCATGGGCTAGTGGACTACTGTTGACCAGGGCCTATAGGCTAGTGGACTACTGTTGACCAGGGCCCATGGGCTAGTGGACTACTGTTGACCAGGGCCCATGGGCTAGTGGACTACTGTTGACCAGGGCCCATGGGCTAGTGGACTACTGTTGACCAGGGCCCATAGGGTAGTGGACTACTGTTGACCAGGGCCCATGGGCTAGTGGACTACTGTTGACCAGGGCCCATGGGCTAGTGGACTACTGTTGACCAGGGCCCATGGGCTAGTGGACTACTGTTGACCAGGGCCCATGGGCTAGTGGACTACTGTTGACCAGGGCCCATGGGCTAGTGGACTACTGTTGACCAGGGCCCATGGGCTAGTGGACTACTGTTGACCAGGGCCCATGGACTAGTGGACTACTGTTGACCAGGGCCCATGGGTTAGTGGACTACTGTTGACCAGGGCCCATGGGCTAGTGGACTACTGTTGACACACTGGCGTTTGGTCTGACACACACTGGGTAGTATCTTGAGCTCTGTCTAAATATTCAGTTGGGGGTGGCCCAGCCTCTGCTGTGTGGTGGCCCAGCCTCTGCTGTGTGGTGGCCCAGCCTCTGCTGTGTGGTGGCCCAGCCTCTGCTGTGGGGTGGCCCAGCCTCTGCTGTGTGGCGTCTATAGTTTGCTGTGGATTAACAATTGATGCGTTTAGTACAAAGTGCTTGTTGACATTGCGTCAGTCATTGTGCAGTAGATTTAGGCCGGTAGATTCAGCAAGGTTGTATTCTTAAAGGAATCCTACCACTTTATTTCACATAAACCCAGTAGTAAAATGTACTACCTTAAAGGCCTATTGCTTTATGAAATAATGTCTTATAGACCTAAATCATTTTTAAAGTAGGATTGGGTGCTATCCGGATTTTCATATCTACCGTCGTCCTCTCATCCTGGGATTTACAGTATTACCGACTTTGTACGCAAGGGGGTGCCAAAAAAATGGGTAAAAGCCCATTGGCCGTCTATTACCAGAATGCTAACAAAATTAGCACAAGTGATAGCGAATTTCCATGGAGGCTGCTAGCTAGGGTCGCGTTAATGCAGGATTCAGCATTTTTCACTCACACAAAAAAGAACGCATAAGAAAAAGATACATTTTGTCCATTCTGATGAGTATTCACTAACGGGCATTCTATCAGCAGACACATCACATGTTATTTGTCACATGCACCGAATACAACAGACCTTACCGTGAAATGCTTACTTACAAGCCCTTAACCAACAATGCAGTTTTAAGAAAAATAAGAGTTAAAAAAAAATAAGAGTAACAATAAGGAGTCTATATACAGGGGGGGTACCATTACTGAGTCAATGTGTGGGGTACAGGTTAGTGGAGGTAATATATACAGGGGGTACCATTACTGAGTCAATGTGTGGGGGTACAGGTTAGTGGAGGGAATATATACAGGGGGTACCATTACTGAGTCAATGTGTGGGCTACAGGTTAGTGGAGGGAATATATACAGGGGGTACCATTACTGAGTCAATGTGTGGGGTACAGGTTAGTGGAAGTCATGTATACAGGGGGTACCATTACTGAGTCAATGTGTGGGGTACAGGTTAGTGGATGTAATATATACAGGGGGTACCATTACTGAGTCAATGTGTGGGCTACAGGTTAGTGGAGTCTATATACAGGGGGTACCATTACTGAGTCAATGTGTGGGCTACAGGTTAGTGGAAGTCATGTATACAGGGGGTACCATTACTGAGTCAATGTGTGGGGTACAGGTTAGTGGAAGTCATGTATACAGGGGGTACCATTACTGAGTCAATGTGTGGGGTACAGGTTAGTGGAAGTCATGTATACAGGGGGTACCAGTACTGAGTCAATGTGTGGGCTACAGGTTAGTGGAAGTCATGTATACAGGGGGTACCATTACTGAGTCAATGTGTGGGGTACAGGTTAGTGGAGGTAATATATACAGGGGGTACCAGTACTGAGTCAATGTGTGGGCTACAGGTTAGTGGAAGTCATGTATACAGGGGGTACCATTACTGAGTCAATGTGTGGGCTACAGGTTAGTGGAGGTCATATATACAGGGGGTACCATTACTGAGTCAATGTGTGGGGTACAGGTTAGTGGGGGTCATGTATACAGGGGGTACCATTACTGAGTCAATGTGTGGGGTACAGGTTAGTGGAGGTCATGTATACAGGGGGTATTTCCAAATAACCCAGTATATGGTGTGTGTTCTGAATGCTGCCCTAGCCAACCTTTTAAAGTTCAGACACACAGATCAGTGTATTGTATTTTCTCTCTGTCGTCATGTTTACTGTGGCGTCCTGAAAGTTATCTAGCCTGAAGGACCTGGACTAGACATCTGCAACACCAAGTGGCCCTTTACATTTAGGCCTCAAGGTTTGTTTCTCTGGTGTGAAACAGAATGATTTGTTTGGAGCTCTGGAACTCTGGCAGTGTTCCATGGGTTCCGTTGATGGGTTCCAGACAGCGGAGGGAAACTTGACCCGTTAACAGATGTTTGAGCCTGAGCCAAGGAGCTGCAGTGTGACCTGTAACCCAGAAACGGGCAGCTTTCTCCTTGTTGTGGCCGATCACTCACTGAGGAGAAGAGCCCTATTCCCAATAGGAACCTGGTCTAAAGTAGTGCGCTATATACGCAGTAGGGTTCCATTTGAGACGGAATCCTTATCCTCCTCAGTGAGTTAAAACATTTAGCGGGGTCTTTGTTGTTATTGACTATTCAAATGAGCGTAGGGCTTAATCAGTTTGTAACAGAAGGGTGGGACACTATATATAAAAAACACGGTTATTACTGAAACACATCCC
Organism: Salvelinus alpinus; assembly: GCF_045679555.1. Lineage (NCBI taxonomy): Eukaryota > Metazoa > Chordata > Actinopteri > Salmoniformes > Salmonidae > Salvelinus > Salvelinus alpinus. Next base: position 107,734,328 of record NC_092088.1, read on the forward strand.
AGATATTATCCTGTAAATATCACCGCACAAAGGGGTTTGCCTTGACAATGTGCTGCCTGCAATGTATGGTGTGTGTGGTGGAGATGCCTCGCGTCCCGAGGGAGATGGGATGCTTCTGGTCTCCATTGAAGGACAAAACCAACACAGCACGTGATTTAAAGGCTTGTTTCTGCTGGGAAAAGAAAACAGACCCGTATTCCTCCATGTCCTGGTTATTGTTTCAACACAGCAAAAGATACGGGTCTGTTGTATCTTCAGCTGTGTTGAAACAATAACCAGGACATGGCTGAATACGGGTCTGTTGTATCTTTAGCTGTGTTGAAACAATAACCAGGACATGGCTGAATACGGGTCTGTTGTATCTTAAGCTGTGTTGAAACAATAACCAGGACATGGCTGAATACGGGTCTGTTGTATCTTTAGCTGTGTTGAAACAATAACCAGGACATGGCTGAATACGGGTCTGTTGTATCTTTAGCTGTGCTGAAACAATAACCAGGACATGGCTGAATACGGGTCTGTTGTATCTTTAGCTGTGTTGAAACAATAACCAGGACATGGCTGAATACGGGTCTGTTGTATCTTTAGCTGTGCTGAAACAATAACCAGGACATGGCTGAATACGGGTCTGTTGTATCTTTAGCTGTGTTGAAACAATAACCAGGACATGGCTGAATACGGGTCTGTTGTATCTTTAGCTGTGCTGAAACAATAACCAGGACATGGCTGAATACGGGTCTGTTGTATCTTTAGCTGTGTTGAAACAATAACCAGGACATGGCTGAATACGGGTCTGTTGTATCTTTAGCTGTGCTGAAACAATAACCAGGACATGGCTGAATACGGGTCTGTTGTATCTTTAGCTGTGTTGAAACAATAACCAGGACATGGCTGAATACGGGTCTGTTGTATCTTTAGCTGTGTTGAAACAATAACCGGGACATGGCTGAATACGGGTCTGTTGTATCTTTAGTGTTTTTCTTCATTTCAACATGGTAGCCGATACTATGGTCATGTCTGAATAAGCAGATAGGCCTAGCGTCACTAAATCCAAGGTAGTTGGCAAAGAGTTATTTTTTGAATAAATCTGACTGTCCACAAAGTGAAGATGGACTTCCCTACACCACGTCTGTGATTTCTCAGAGACCAGGGGAATTGTTGAGAGAGAGAGAGAATGTTCTGTTTTCTTCTTTTGCATATTGGCCTTTGCATGGCAACTTGGCTAGCTTATTGGTTAACACGTTAGAGGTTTACAGTTTAGTGACCTATGAATGATTTCCTGTGCTGACTCACAGTGTTTTTACATACCATGTGTTGATCAACAGAATAGATATGGTAAGGTTGGATCTATCCCAACGTCATGTGGGAATAAATAAGATCCCAGCTTCATAGTTTACACACGGCTGTTTATTCAGCTTCACGTGGCTACATACCACCTTCAGTGAAGGCAGAGGTTCCTAACTGCTTTTACACCACACTTCATCTGCATCTAGTAGGACGATTGTTTGCACAACAACCACGGAAATCAAACCCACTTGGTTGTGACATATTTGGAGGCCTGGCAGGCAGCTGAGGCTGTGAATTATCACGGGACGGACCGCGCCGGATGGCAACATTGATGTGTATGGAGATCACTGAAGGCTTAGTGGGAAGGAGAATAGAGCAGGCATTGCTGCTGTGAAGAGAGCGGGACCTGGGAGGGAACAGAGGAGGACCTGTGTTCTCTGGGTTCAGGAGAGAGACAGGAAAGGGACCGGGCTGTGTTCTCTGGGTTCAGGAGAGAGACCTGGGAGGGAACAGAGGAGGACCTGTGTTCTCTGGGTTCAGGAGAGAGACAGGAAAGGGACCGGGCTGTGTTCTCTGGGTTCAGGAGAGAGACCGGAAAGGGACCGGGCTGTGTTCTCTGGGTTCAGGAGAGAGACAGGAAAGGGACCGGGCTGTGTTCTCTGGGTTCAGGAGAGAGACAGGAAAGGGACTGGGCTGTGTTCTCTGGGTTCAGGAGAGAGACAGGAAAGGGACATGCCTCTGTTCTCTGGTCAGGGAAATACTCTGGATGCATTTAGTTGTCCCTCCCTGCTAGGTGGCTGGGCTGTCTGTAGACCACTACAGTCCACTACCATGACAGACAGTTGTAACTATCAAAATTACTTGTATTCTGCTGTGATATTTCTGTTGTGTGATCAGATGGTTTAGACCAGGGGTGTCAAACTCAAATACCCAGTGGGCCAAAATGTAAAACCTGAACAAAGTCGCGGGCCAACATTGAACAAATGAACCTTTTAATTTCATTTTAATCAAGTTTTGCTTTAACATTGAATATGGAACAAGCATCGCTTATTACCATACAATATATAATTTAAGAGTGGAGACATGCAAAATCGAATTTCAAATGAAAAAACACATCAATGGCATTCATTTATTAAATAAATCAAATTTAAATAAAAATCGTATGCCTCTTTTCTATTTGCAGCCTTCTGATTTAAATACCAAAATATACTTTTTTAAAACTTTTTCCACTGGCTAATAATTTTACAAATAAAATGATAATAAATCAATCAACCATTCAAGCCCATGCCTTGTAGCAAGAAAAAGTGCACAAAGAAAACGTTAATAATTGCACACTGATCTAATCTTTTTCACGAACTCTCCCTCATTAAAGGGCCGGGCTGATTTTGCGATCTCTGCTGCCACTATATAACTAGCCTTTACAGCAGCCTCACTTTGGGATGTGGCTTTTTTGAACATATTCTGTTGTGAAACCAAACTTCTTTTCATCTCCTCTACTTTCTGGCTCCTTTGAGTCATGTCCAGGTCCTTGTATTTGTCATGGTGTTTCGTTTCATAGTGTCGTCTAATGTTGTACTCCTTACAGCCACGTTGACTCCACAAACAAGACAAACAGGTTTGTCTTTTACATATGTAAACAGATATTCTGCCTCCCACTTGTCCAGAAAGCTCCTGTTTTCTGCCTTTCTTTTCGCCATTTTTGGGAAGGGATAGCGCGCTGACAGTTGTAGCGTCTATGTTGCTATGACTACTGTCACAGAGGAGAGGGCGTTTCTGGGTCCTGTCCTGATTGGCGCGCGAAAACAACAGCAGAGCATTATGGGATTCGTAGTATTAGCGGTGAATGCGCTGTATAATACCGGCGGGCCAGCTCTAGTAGTAATTTGGTATTGTCTCGCGGGCCAAATATGCCCGCGGGCCAGAGTTTGACACCCATGGTTTAGACCCACTTCTTTAGTTTCCCTTCAGTTGAACAGTCGTATCGTAGATTATTCAGCCGTATTTACAGAACATTCTGAACATGTATGATCAGTTCCATGTTGTCCTCTATTCTCTAACCCAGGGGTTGTGTCATCGCCCTAGAAAACCTCTCCTCCTGTACACTATTCCCTTTCAAGTAGTGGTGTGTGAAGACGTTTCATCGTTAGATTCCTCTAATGAATGTTAGTTTGTTTTCCTCAGCTATTTCTGGCGCAGCAGCAGTGGGAAAGGGGATTTCTGTCTGCTCAGCCTCACATCCTGTCTGAGGCTCATCTGGAACTCTGTTTGCTTTTGCAGTAGCCAGTCCTCCTTCTCTCTCTCCTAGGGGGGCTGGAGCAGGGGCCTGGCCAGGGGGGGGCTGGAGGGGCAGGGGCCTGGCCAGGGGGGGGCTGGAGCAGGGGCCTGGCCAGGGGGGGGCTGGAGGGGCAGGGGCCTGGCCAGAGTGGAGTGTGTCAGTGCGGTTTCATCCAAGTGTGGGTGACAAACTGAAAAGGCCGCTGCAATGTGGTCTGGTCCTGGAATGGGGAGCCCCTGCTTCAGGGCTCCTGGTCCTGGAATGGGGAGTCCCTGCTTCAGGGCTCCTGGTCCTGGAATGGGGAGTCCCTGCTTCAGGGCTCCTGGTCCTGGAATGGGGAGCCCCTGCTTCAGGGCTCCTGGTCCTGGAATGGGGAGTCCCTGCTTCAGGGCTCCTGGTCCTGGAATGGGGAGTCCCTGCTTCAGGGCTCCTGGTCCTGGAATGGGGAGCCCCTGCTTCAGGGCTCCTGGTCCTGGAATGGGGAGTCCCTGCTTCAGGGCTCCTGGTCCTGGAATGGGGAGCCCCTGCTCCAGGGCTCCTGGTCCTGGAATGGGGAGTCCCTGCTTCAGGGCTCCAGGTCCTGGAATGGGGAGCCCCTGCTTCAGGGCCCCTGGTCCTGGAATGGGGAGCCCCTGCTCCAGGGCTCCTGGTCCTGGAATGGGGAGCCCCTGCTTCAGGGCTCCAGGTCCTGGAATGGGGAGCCCCTGGTCCTGGAATGGGGAGTCCCTGCTTCAGGGCTCCTGGTCCTGGAATGGGGAGCCCCTGCTTCAGGGCTCCTGGTCCTGGAATGGGGAGCCCCTGCTTCAGGGCTCCTGGTCCTGGAATGGGGAGCCCCTGCTTCAGGGCTCCTGGTCCTGGAATGGGGAGCCCCTGGTCCTGGAATGGGGAGTCCCTGCTTCAGGGCTCCTGGTCCTGGAATGGGGAGCCCCTGCTTCAGGGCTCCTGGTCCTGGAATGGGGAGTCCCTGCTTCAGGGCTCCTGGTCCTGGAATGGGGAGCCCCTGCTTCAGGGCTCCTGGTCCTGGAATGGGGAGCCCCTGCTTCAGGGCTCCTGGTCCTGGAATGGGGAGCTCCTGGTCCTGGAATGGGGAGCCCCTGCTTCAGGGCTCCTGGTCCTGGAATGGGGAGCCCCTGCTTCAGGGCTCCTGGTCCTGGAATGGGGAGTCCCTGCTTCAGGGCTCCTGGTCCTAGAATGGGGAGTCCCTGCTTCAGGGCTCCTGGTCCTGGAATGGGGAGCCCCTGCTTCAGGGCTCCTGGTCCTGGAATGGGGAGCCCCTGCTTCAGGGCTCCTGGTCCTGGAATGGGGAGCCCCTGCTTCAGGGCTCCTGGTCCTGGAATGGGGAGCCCCTGCTCCTGGTCCTGGAATGGGGAGCCCCTGCTCCAGGGCTCCTGGTCCTGGAATGGGGAGCCCCTGCTTCAGGGCTCCTGGTCCTGGAATGGGGAGCCCCTGCTCCTGGTCCTGGAATGGGGAGCCCCTGCTTCAGGGCTCCTGGTCCTGGAATGGGGAGCCCCTGCTTCAGGGCTCCTGGTCCTGGAATGGGGAGTCCCTGCTTCAGGGCTCCTGGTCCTGGAATGGGGAGCCCCTGCTTCAGGGCTCCTGGTCCTGGAATGGGGAGCCCCTGCTTCAGGGCTCCTGGTCCTGGAATGGGGAGCTCCTGGTCCTGGAATGGGGAGCCCCTGCTTCAGGGCTCCTGGTCCTGGAATGGGGAGCCCCTGCTTCAGGGCTCCTGGTCCTGGAATGGGGAGTCCCTGCTTCAGGGCTCCTGGTCCTAGAATGGGGAGTCCCTGCTTCAGGGCTCCTGGTCCTGGAATGGGGAGCCCCTGCTTCAGGGCTCCTGGTCCTGGAATGGGGAGCCCCTGCTTCAGGGCTCCTGGTCCTGGAATGGGGAGCCCCTGCTTCAGGGCTCCTGGTCCTGGAATGGGGAGCCCCTGCTCCTGGTCCTGGAATGGGGAGCCCCTGCTCCAGGGCTCCTGGTCCTGGAATGGGGAGCCCCTGCTTCAGGGCTCCTGGTCCTGGAATGGGGAGCCCCTGCTCCTGGTCCTGGAATGGGGAGCCCCTGCTTCAGGGCTCCTGGTCCTGGAATGGGGAGCCCCTGCTTCAGGGCTCCTGGTCCTGGAATGGGGAGCCCCTGCTCCTGGTCCTGGAATGGGGAGCCCCTGCTCCAGGGCTCCTGGTCCTGGAATGGGGAGCCCCTGCTTCAGGGCTCCTGGTCCTGGAATGGGGAGCCCCTGCTCCTGGTCCTGGAATGGGGAGCCCCTGCTTCAGGGCTCCTGGTCCTGGAATGGGGAGCCCCTGCTTCAGGGCTCCTGGTCCTGGAATGGGGAGCCCCTGCTCCTGGTCCTGGAATGGGGAGCCCCTGCTCCTGGTCCTGGAATGGGGAGCCCCTGCTCCTGGTCCTGGAATGGGGAGCCCCTGCTCCTGGTCCTGGAATGGGGAGCCCCTGCTTCAGGGCTCCTGGTCCTGGAATGGGGAACCCCTGCTTCAGGGCTCCTGGTCCTGGAATGGGGAGCCCCTGCTTCAGGGCTCCTGGTCCTGGAATGGGGAACCCCTGCTTCAGGGCTCCTGGTCCTGGAATGGGGAGTCCCTGCTTCAGGGCTCCTGGTCCTGGAATGGGGAGCCCCTGCTCCAGGGCTCCTGGTCCTGGAATGGGGAGTCCCTGCTTCAGGGCTCCAGGTCCTGGAATGGGGAGCCCCTGCTTCAGGGCCCCTGGTCCTGGAATGGGGAGCCCCTGCTCCAGGGCTCCTGGTCCTGGAATGGGGAGCCCCTGCTTCAGGGCTCCAGGTCCTGGAATGGGGAGCCCCTGGTCCTGGAATGGGGAGTCCCTGCTTCAGGGCTCCTGGTCCTGGAATGGGGAGCCCCTGCTTCAGGGCTCCTGGTCCTGGAATGGGGAGCCCCTGCTTCAGGGCTTCTGGTCCTGGAATGGGGAGCCCCTGGTCCTGGAATGGGGAGTCCCTGCTTCAGGGCTCCTGGTCCTGAAATGGGGAGCCCCTGCTTCAGGGCTCCTGGTCCTGGAATGGGGAGTCCCTGCTTCAGGGCTCCTGGTCCTGGAATGGGGAGCCCCTGCTTCAGGGCTCCTGGTCCTGGAATGGGGAGCCCCTGCTTCAGGGCTCCTGGAATGGGGAGCCCCTGCTTCAGGGCTCCTGGTCCTGGAATGGGGAGCCCCTGCTTCAGGGCTCCTGGTCCTGGAATGGGGAGCCCCTGCTTCAGGGCTCCTGGTCCTGGAATGGGGAGTCCCTGCTTCAGGGCTCCTGGTCCTAGAATGGGGAGTCCCTGCTTCAGGGCTCCTGGCCCTGGAATGGGGAGCCCCTGCTTCAGGGCTCCTGGCCCTGGAATGGGGAGCCCCTGCTTCAGGGCTCCTGGTCCTGGAATGGGGAGCCCCTGCTTCAGGGCTCCTGGTCCTGGAATGGGGAGCCCCTGCTCCTGGTCCTGGAATGGGGAGCCCCTGCTCCTGGTCCTGGAATGGGGAGCCCCTGCTCCTGGTCCTGGAATGGGGAGCCCCTGCTCCTGGTCCTGGAATGGGGAGCCCCTGCTCCTGGTCCTGGAATGGGGAGCCCCTGCTTCAGGGCTCCTGGTCCTGGAATGGGGAACCCCTGCTTCAGGGCTCCTGGTCCTGGAATGCTGGATTGTGGAGCTGGTCTCATGCGGCTCTCATTAGCCATATTGCTGTAGCTAGCAGCAGAGAAAATGGGGGGAGAGGTGGAGGGAGAACGGGGAGAGGTAGTGGGAGAGCGGGGAGAGGTGGAGGGAGAATGGGAGGAGGGAGAGCAGCGCGGGCAGAGGGAGAAGTAGTGGGAGAGCGGGGAGAGGTGGAGGGAGAGGTGGAGGGGGAGAGGGGAGAGGTGGAGGGAGAATGGGGAGAGGTAGTGGGAGAGCGGGGAGAGGTGGAGGGAGAATGGGAGGAGGGAGAGCAGCGCGGGCAGAGGGAGAGGTGGGGAGAGGTAGTGGGAGGAGGGAGAGCGGGGAGAGGTAGTGGGAGGAGGGAGAGCGGATGGGTGTGGAGGTAGTGGGAAAGTGGGGAGAGGAAGGGAGAACCGGCGGGCAGTGAAGTAGTGGGGTTCCCACAGTGAGCAGCATGGGACCCCTGTAGCCTCTGGCTCAGCCCGGCCTTACCTCACCACCGCTCCCAGAGGCCTCCTCTTCAACCCACCCACTCTCTTCCCACCTCTCATCTAGCTCTCCTGGCTGGCTGAGGGATGTTTTCCTGTCTCGCTTTCCCTCCCCCGCTTCTTCTTTCTCCCTCCCACCGCCGCCCTCCTCTAAAATGTGAATGACTGGCTCTTCCTTTCTCTTTCTCCCTCCCATCGTTCTTTCTTCAGTTCTCTCTCCCTCCCCCCTCTAGAATGTGACTGTGGGGTCTGTGTTTACAGCTTCCTGAGCGTAATTCTTTCCCTCCTTTTTAAGTCTGACCTGCTGAACTCTCCGAGGTCAGGGTGTGTTAGTAATTCCCTGTTGGAACCTGCCCCATTGTACATTTTAGTATGGGCGTTTTGTTTCATTTAGTTCCTAATTATCCTGCAGAGCTCCTCAAGGCCTGAATGAAATATTGAATGGCTGCGTATAGAGTGAGGGTTCTGCTGGTTCTACCCTACTGCAGAGAGAATGAGGGTTCTGCTGTTTCAACCCTACTGCTGAGAGAATGAGGGTTCTGCTGTTTCAACCCTACTGCAGAGAGAATGAGGGTTCTGCTGTTTCAACCCTACTGCAGAGAGAATGAGGGTTCTGCTGGTTCTACCCTACTGCAGAGAGAATGAGGGTTCTGCTGGTTCAACCCTACTGCAGAGAGAATGAGGGTTCTGCTGGTTCTACCCTACTGCAGAGAGAATGAGGGTTCTGCTGGTTCTACCCTACTGCAGAGAGAATGAGGGTTCTGCTGGTTCTACCCTACTGCTGAGAGAATGAGGGTTCTGCTGTTTCAACCCTACTGCAGAGAGAATGAGGGTTCTGCTGGTTCAACCCTACTCCAGAGAGAATGAGGGTTCTGCTGTTTCAACCCTACTGCAGAGAGAATGAGGGTTCTGCTGGTTCTACCCTACTGCAGAGAGAATGAGGGTTCTGCTGGTTCTACCCTACTGCTGAGAGAGTGAGGGTTCTGCTGTTTCATCCCTACTGCTGAGAGAATGAGGGTTCTGCTGTTTCAACCCTACTCCAGAGAGAATGAGGGTTCTGCTGTTTCAACCCTACTGCAGAGAGAATGAGGGTTCTGCTGTTTCAACCCTACTGCAGAGAGAATGAGGGTTCTGCTGGTTCTACCCTACTGCTGAGAGAATGAGGGTTCTGCTGGTTCTACCCTACTGCAGAGAGAATGAGGGTTCTGCTGTTTCAACCCTACTGCAGAGAGAATGAGGGTTCTGCTGGTTCTACCCTACTGCAGAGAGAATGAGGGTTCTGCTGTTTCAACCCTACTGCTGAGAGAATGAGGGTTCTGCTGGTTCTACCCTACTGCAGAGAGAATGAGGGTTCTGCTGTTTCAACCCTACTGCAGAGAGAATGAGGGTTCTGCTGGTTCTACCCTACTGCTGAGAGAGTGAGGGTTCTGCTGTTTCAACCCTACTGCTGAGAGAATGAGGGTTCTGCTGTTTCAACCCTACTGCTGAGAGAATGAGGGTTCTGCTGTTTCAACCCTACTCCAGAGAGAATGAGGGTTCTGCTGTTTCAACCCTACTGCAGAGAGAATGAGGGTTCTGCTGGTTCTACCCTACTGCTGAGAGAATGAGGGTTCTGCTGGTTCAACCCTACTGCAGAGAGAATGAGGGTTCTGCTGTTTCAACCCTACTGCAGAGAGAATGAGGGTTCTGCTGTTTCAACCCTACTGCAGAGAGAATGAGGGTTCTGCTGGTTCTACCCTACTGCTGAGAGAATGAGGGTTCTGCTGTTTCAACCCTACTGCAGAGAGAATGAGGGTTCTGCTGTTTCAACCCTACTGCAGAGAGAATGAGGGTTCTGCTGTTTCAACCCTACTGCAGAGAGAATGAGGGTTCTGCTGTTTCAACCCTACTGCAGAGAGAATGAGGGTTCTGCTGGTTCTACCCTACTGCAGAGAGAATGAGGGTTCTGCTGGTTCTACCCTACTGCAGAGAGACTGAGGGTTCTGCTGGTTCTACCCTACTGCTGAGAGAATGAGGGTTCTGCTGTTTCAACCCTACTGCAGAGAGAATGAGGGTTCTGCTGGTTCTACCCTACTGCAGAGAGAATGAGGGTTCTGCTGGTTCTACCCTACTGCAGAGAGAATGAGGGTTCTGCTGGTTCTACCCTACTGCTGAGAGAATGAGGGTTCTGCTGTTTCAACCCTACTGCAGAGAGAATGAGGGTTCTGCTGGTTCTACCCTACTGCAGATAGAATGAGGGTTCTGCTGGTTCAACCCTACTGCAGAGAGAATGAGGGTTCTGCTGGTTCAACCCTACTGCAGAGAGAATGAGGGTTCTGCTGGTTCAACCCTACTGCAGAGAGAATGAGGTTTCTGCTGGTTCAACCCTACTGCAGAGAGAATGAGGGTTCTGCTGGTTCAACCCTACTGCAGAGAGAATGAGGGTTCTGCTGGTTCTACCCTACTGCAGAGAGAATGAGGGTTCTGCTGGTTCTACCCTACTGCAGAGAGAATGAGGGTTCTGCTGTTTCAACCCTACTGCAGAGAGAATGAGGGTTCTGCTGGTTCAACCCTACTGCTGAGAGAATGAGGGTTCTGCTGGTTCTACCCTACTGCAGAGAGAATGAGGGTTCTGCTGGTTCTACCCTACTGCTGAGAGAATGAGGGTTCTGCTGGTTCTACCCTACTGCAGAGAGAATGAGGGTTCTGCTGGTTCTACCCTACTGCAGAGAGAATGAGGGTTCTGCTGGTTCTACCCTACTGCAGAGAGAATGAGGGTTCTGCTGGTTCACAGTAGACTGAATAATGTGAATGTCTAATTCATCTGAGATTAAATCCTGTATAGGATAGGACAGTATAGGATTTGGAGTCTGTTGGGCAGCAGGCCCCTCTAGGTGGAGTCTGTTGGGCAGCGGGCCCCTCTAGGTGGAGTCTGTTGGGCCCCTCTAGGTGGAGTCTGTTGGGCAGCGGGCCCCTCTAGGTGGAGTCTGTTGGGCCCCTCTAGGTGGAGTCTGTTGGGCAGCGGGCCCCTCTAGGTGGAGTCTGTTGGGCCCCTCTAGGTGGAGTCTGTTGGGCAGCGGGCCCCTCTAGGTGGAGTCTGTCGGGCAGCGGGCCCCTCTAGGTGGAGTCTGTCGGGCAGCGGGCCCCTCTAGGTGGAGTCTGTCGGGCAGCGGGCCCCTCTAGGTGGAGTCTGTCGGGCAGCGGGCCCCTCTAGGTGGAGTCTGTCGGGCAGCGGGCCCCTCTAGGTGGAGTCTGTCGGGCAGCGGGCCCCTCTAGGTGGAGTCTGTCGGGCCCCTCTAGGTGGAGTCTGTTGGGCAGCGGGCCCCTCTAGGTGGAGTCTGTTGGGCCCCTCTAGGTGGAGTCTGTTGGGCAGCGGGCCCCTCTAGGTGGAGTCTGTCGGGCAGCGGGCCCCTCTAGGTGGAGTCTGTCGGGCAGCGGGCCCCTCTAGGTGGAGTCTGTTGGGCAGCGGGCCCCTCTAGGTGGAGTCTGTTGGGCAGCGGGCCCCTCTAGGTGGAGTCTGTCGGGCAGCGGGCCCCTCTAGGTGGAGTCTGTCGGGCAGCGGGCCCCTCTAGGTGGAGTCTGTTGGGCAGCGGGCCCCTCTAGGTGGAGTCTGTCGGGCAGTAAAAGAAGTGCCGTATAAGGAATAGGGCGCTGTCCTGGGATGCAGATCTTTGGTGTGATCTGGCCTGAAACAAAACCAAAAATGCCTGAAAACCCCCTGCTGTGTTTCTGTTTTGGCATCCAGACATGCTTATATCTTAGAAGTTTCTCACATGTCTTGGCTTGCTGTTTGCCTGTTTATTGAGTAACATGTCTGCTAGTAACTGACGTAGTTATTAGGGACTGCTTCAGATTAAACATGGGTGTTCTCTAAGTAACTGACGTAGTTATTAGGGACTGCTTCAGATTAAACATGGGTGTTCTCTAAGTAACTGACGTAGTTATTAGGGACTGCTTCAGATTAAACATGGGTGTTCTCTAAGTAACTGACGTAGTTATTAGGGACTGCTTCAGATTAAACATGGGTGTTCTCTAAGTAACTGACGTAGTTATTAGGGACTGCTTCAGATTAAACATGGGTGTTTTCTATCGGGTTATTGTGGGTTGGGAGATTTTTCTCACACGGCAAAAACGTTGTTTCACTCGTCGAGGCTCGACAGACTGTTTGTTTATCCTTCAAATAGTATCATGTTGAGTCACTCTGCTTACTTTCACTGACAAACTAGGTCCACACATTTAGCATAAATACCATGGATGCCAACTTTAAATGCATCTGCTCAGTATTAGGATGTAGCCTCTCTTCCCCGGGGTTAGGATGTAGCCTCTCTTCCCCGGGGTTAGGATGTAGCCTCTCCTCCCCGGGGTTAGCCTCTCCTCCCCGGGGTTAGGATGTAGCCTCTCCTCCCCGGGGTTGGGATGTAGCCTCCCCGGGGTTAGGATGTAGCCTCCCCGGGGTTGGGATGTAGCCTCCCCGGGGTTGGGATGTAGCCTCCCCGGGGTTGGGATGTAGCCTCCCCGGGGTTGGGATGTAGCCTCCCCGGGGTTGGGATGTAGCCTCCCCGGGGTTGGGATGTAGCCTCCCCGGGGTTGGGATGTAGCCTCTCCTCCTCGGGGTTGGGATGTAGCCTCCCCTCCCCGGGGTTGGGATGTAGCCTCTCCTCCTCGGGGTTGGGATGTAGCCTCTCCTCCCCGGGGTTGGGATGTAGCCTCTCCTCTACTCCCCGGGGTTGGGATGTAGCTTCGCCGGGGTTAGGATGTAGCCTCTCCTCCCCGGGGTTAGGATGTAGCCTCTCCTCCCCGGGGTTGGGATGTAGCCTCTCCTCCCCGGGGTTAGGATGTAGCCTCTCCTCCCCGGGGTTGGGATGTAGCCTCTCCTCCCCGGGGTTGGGATGGAGCCTCTCCTCCCCGGGGTTGGGATGTAGCCTCTCCTCCCCGGGGTTGGGATGTAGCCTCCCCTCCCCGGGGTTGGGATGGAGCCTCTCCTCCCCGGGGTTGGGATGGAGCCTCTCCTCCCCGGGGTTGGGATGGAGCCTCTCCTCCCCGGGGTTGGGATGGAGCCTCTCCTCTCCGGGGTTGGGATGGAGCCTCTCCTCTCCGGGGTTGGGATGGAGCCTCTCCTCTCCGGGGTTGGGATGGAGCCTCTCCTCTCCGGGGTTGGGATGGAGCCTCTCCTCTCCGGGGTGGGGATGGAGCCTCTCCTCTCCGGGGTGGGGATGGAGCCTCTCCTCCCCTCTCCGGGGTGGGGATGGAGCCTCCCCTCCCCGGGGTGGGGATGGAGCCTCCCCTCCCCGGGGTGGGGATGGAGCCTCTCCTCCCCGGGGTGGGGATGGAGCCTCTCCTCCCCGGGGTTGGGATGGAGCCTCTCCTCCCCGGGGTTGGGATGGAGCCTCTCCTCCCCGGGGTTGGGATGGAGCCTCTCCTCCCCGGGGTTGGGATGGAGCCTCTCCTCCCCGGGGTTGGGATGGAGCCTCTCCTCCCCGGGGTTGGGATGGAGCCTCTCCTCCCCGGGGTTGGGATGGAGCCTCCCCTCCCCGGGGTTGGGATGGAGCCTCCCCTCCCCGGGGTTGGGATGGAGCCTCCCCTCCCCGGGGTTGGGATGGAGCCTCTCCTCCCCGGGGTTGGGATGGAGCCTCCCCTCCCCGGGGTTGGGATGGAGCCTCCCCTCCCCGGGGTTGGGATGGAGCCTCTCCTCCCCGGGGTTGGGATGGAGCCTCTCCTCCCCGGGGTTGGGATGGAGCCTCTCCTCCCCGGGGTTGGGATGGAGCCTCTCCTCCCCGGGGTTGGGATGGAGCCTCTCCTCCCCGGGGTTGGGATGGAGCCTCTCCTCCCCGGGGTTGGGATGGAGCCTCTCCTCCCCGGGGTTGGGATGGAGCCTCTCCTCCCCGGGGTTGGGATGGAGCCTCCCCGGGGTTGGGATGGAGCCTCCCCGGGGTTGGGATGGAGCCTCCCCGGGGTTGGGATGGAGCCTGCCAGGTGTTAGGATGTAGCCTCCTCAGGTTTATTTCTGAAGAAGTCAACATGCCCTGTAATTGTGAAACACCTTCTCATATTTGGTGTACTGAAATAGTCTGAGGTTCCCCTGCTGTAAACACACATGATGTAATGAACCTATATTTAACATCTGTTTAATGATGTACGACAGTTAAATCCATCAAGATGCTACAACTGAACAGGATAGTGTGTGAATTTGTTGTTCTTATTTGTTCAGTCACACTCGAAATGGATTTGTAGTCAAGTAGGAAGCAACTCCAACGTGTGACAGCATCAAGGAACGCCGTACTAAAATGTCACTGAGTGTTTCTCTGCTTGACCTTGTCGTAGTACCTCAGCCAATATGCCACTAATGATCCTGACTCCTAAAATGCTGTTTTCCATGTCAGGCAGCCTCTGACCCTAAAGTGAACCACAATACTTGTACAGGGTGTGTTTCTGAAACCTAATTTCCTGCTTGGAGATGAACCTGGCTTGTTGGATGTGTCTCCAACATGTCTGGGCACCTCGTCTTATCCCCTGAACAATGGAATAGCTATCTAGTATTTGACACGTGTGTCTCGTCTACATTTTATTCTGACCACACAGACTGAGTCTTCGGGGGAAAGCACTTCTACGATTGTCCAGGCGAGTCAGACCGACTAAGTCTTAGTTTAAGGAGAGATTTACATTATAAGGACAGACATTAACATCTTTCTCCACAGCTGGAAGACATTAAGTCAGTCCACCCCTCCCTGAGCGGAGCTGCGGTTCAGAGGAAACGGTAATGCACGCTAACGCACGCCACTCAGCTGTACGGTCCAAGTAAAGGTCACAGAAGGTCATGTCTTGAATCGGAAAACGTGAATATGGCTGAAAAGGTGGCAGTACTATGGACATCAGACCCTACTAGACGGGAGCTACAGTATGGACATCAGACACTAGACGGGAGCTACAGTATGGACGTCAGACACTACTAGACGGGAGCTACAGTATGGACATCAGACACTACTAGACGGGAGCTACAGTATGGACATCAGACACTACTAGACGGGAGCTACACTATGGACATCAGACACTACTAGACGGGAGCTACAGTATGGACGTCAGACCCTACTAGACGGGAGCTACGCTATGGACGTCAGACACTAGACAGGAGCTACAGTATGGACATCAGACACTACTAGACGGGAGCTACGGTATGGACATCAGACACTACTAGACGGGAGCTACGTTATGGACGTCAGGCACTACTAGACGGGAGCTACAGTATGGACGTCAGACCCTACTAGACGGGAGCTACAGTATGGACGTCAGACCCTACTAGACGGGAGCTACAGTATGGACATCAGACACTACTAGACGGGAGCTACGGTATGGACGTCAGACACTACTAGACGGGAGCTACGGTATGGACATCAGACACTACTAGACGGGAGCTACACTATGGACGTCAGGCACTACTAGACGGGAGCTACAGTATGGACGTCAGGCACTACTAGACGGGAGCTACGGTATGGACGTCAGACACTACTAGACGGGAGCTACAGTATGGACATCAGGCACTACTAGACGGGAGCTACAGTATGGACATCAGGCACTACTAGACGGGAGCTACAGTATGGACATCAGGCACTACTAGACGGGAGCTACGGTATGGACATCAGGCACTACTAGACGGGAGCTACAGTATGGACATCAGGCACTACTAAACGGGAGCTACAGTATGGACATCAGGCACTACTAGACGGGAGCTACAGTATGGACATCAGGCACTACTAGACGGGAGCTACAGTATGGACATCAGGCACTACTAGACGGGAGCTACAGTATGGACATCAGGCACTACTAGACGGGAGGGGAGACGTGGCGGGGGTCTGCTTCGGTAGGGGAGACGTGGCGGGGGTCTGCTTCGGTAGGGGAGACGTGGCGGGGGTCTGCTTCGGTAGGGGAGACGTGGCGGCGCTCTGCTTCGGTAGGGGAGACGTGGCGGCGCTCTGCTTCGGTAGGGGAGACGTGGCGGCGCTCTGCTTCGGTAGGGGAGACGTGGCGGCGCTCTGCTTCGGTAGGGGAGACGTGGCGGCGCTCTGCTTCGGTAGGGGAGACGTGGCGGCGCTCTGCTTCGGTAGGGGAGACGTGGCGGCGCTCTGCTTCGGTAGGGGAGACGTGGCGGCGCTCTGCTTCGGTAGGGGAGACGTGGCGGCGCTCTGCTTCGGTAGGGAACCACTGGAACCTGCTTTCCCAGGCTGAGGCTACCCAGGGGTTGGGTTTCAATACGGCAACACTGGAACCTGCTTTCCCAGGCTGTGGTTACCCGGGGGTTGGGTTTCAATACGGCAACACTGGAACCTGCTTTCCCAGGCTGAGGCTACCCGGGGGTTGGGTTTCAATACGGCAACACTGGAACCTGCTTTCCCAGGCTGAGGCTACCCGGGGGTTGGGTTTCAATACGGCAACACTGGAACCTGCTTTCCCAGGCTGAGGCTACCCGGGGGGTGGGTTTCAATACGGCAACACTGGAACCTGCTTTCCCAGGCTGAGGCTACCCTGGGGTTGTGTTTCAATACGGCAACACTGGAACCTGCTTTCCCAGGCTGAGGCTACCCTGGGGTTGTGTTTCAATACGGCAACACTGGAACCTGCTTTCCCAGGCTGAGGCTACCCGGGGGTTGGGTTTCAATACGGCAACACTGGAACCTGCTTTCCCAGGGCGTTGGAGGATGGCGGTTTGACTTTTCAAACGATTTTTCAAATGTGGTTTAGTTTTTATGTTGCTGGTTGTGGCTGCAGGGGCAGACAGGCCAGCACGCAGACAGGCCGGCACGCAGACAGGCCGGCACGCAGACAGGCCGGCACGCAGACAGGCCGGCACGCAGACAGGCCGGCACGCAGACAGGCCGGCACGCAGACAGGCCGGCACGCAGACAGGCCGGCACGCAGCCAGACAGGCGGTGAGACAGCCAGCCAGGCGGTGAGACAGACAGCCAGCCAGGCGGTGAGACAGACAGACAGCCAGCCAGGCGGTGAGACAGACATGCCGTGAGACAGCCAGGCGGTGAGACAGACATGCCGTGAGACAGCCAGGCGGTGAGACAGCCAGGCGGTGAGACAGCCAGGCGGTGAGACAGACAGACAGCCAGCCAGGCGGTGAGACAGACATGCCGTGAGACAGCCAGGCGGTGAGACAGCCAGGCGGTGAGACAGCCAGGCGGTGAGACAGCCAGGCGGTGAGACAGCCAGGCGGTGAGACAGCCAGGCGGTGAGACAGACATGCCGTGAGACAGACATGCCGTGAGACAGACATGCCGTGAGACAGACATGCCGTGAGACAGACATGCCGTGAGACAGACATGCCGTGAGACAGACATGCCGTGAGACAGACATGCCGTGAGACAGACATGCCGTGAGACAGCCAGGCGGTGAGACAGCCATGCGGTGAGACAGACAGCCAGGCAGACAGGCGGTGAGACAGACAGCCAGGCAGACAGGCGGTGAGACAGCCAGACAGACAGTTAGCCAGACAGGCGGTGAGACAGCCAGCCAGGCGGTGAGACAGACAGGCGGTGAGGGCTACCACTCCCTCCACTTGTACCAGCCTGTTCTATTCCATAATGAACCTCTCCTGTCAGGGGATCATCTATCGTCAGACCGGCTCGAAAGCCAAATGTGTTGTTAAAGCAACACTAACCTAATCCAGGCCCGGTCTGGCGGGGAGCGCGTGTGTTCTCTAACAGAGGCCTGCTTTGTTCCCCCAGCAGCCTCCTGAGGAACATTTCTACTTTTCTCCACCCCCTCTGCTGCTAAATCTTTTGTACCTCAGCATGTTTGAGGCTAACCAATCACATGACTAAATAGTTGGACTTCTTCCCGTGTTTGCTGGTCACTGGACTCTATTCGAGTCCAGATTCTCCATGTTGTGAATTTGTTTGCCCTTGTCGGAAGCTGTTGTCCATTTTCTGGCCTTCCAACTCCTCTGTCTTCTGTAGGGTTCTGTCTGTGTGCTGGTGGGATGTTCCTGCCTTCCAACTCCTCTGTCTTCTGTAGGGTTCTGTCTGTGTGCTGGTGGGATGTTCCTGCCTTCCAACTCCTCTGTCTTCTATAGGGTTCTGTCTGTGTGCTGGTGGGATGTTCTGGCCTTCCAACTCCTCTGTCTTCTGTAGGGTTCTTTCTGTGTGCTGGTGGGATGTTCTGGCCTTCCAACTCCTCTGTCTTCTGTAGGGTTCTGTCTGTGTGCTGGTGGGATGTTCTGGCCTTCCAACTCCTCTGTCTTCTGTAGGGTTCTGTCTGTGTGCTGGTGGGATGTTCTGGCCTTCCAAATCCTCTGTCTTCTGTAGGGTTCTGTCTGTGTGCTGGTGGAGCTGGGAACGTTTCATCCAAACACATAAATCCTCAGGGTGTTTTCATGCATGGCGGGGCTTGCAGTGTAAAGACTTGGCCCGGGAAACTGTTTACTCTGCATGTCTCTGAGCGACCCGTTGTAAATTCCCTGGGCTAGAAGTTCTCTGCTAAGGTCAAGGTCATGTTATGGTTGTAATGAGAGGGAGGGGAGGTGGACAGTAGATGGTGTAAGCAGGACTGGTCTCAGCCTCAGACCGCCCTGCATTCTGATTTATAGGCTGGCTGGCGCTCGCTGTCTTCAATCACACTGACTCCTCTCCACTCTACCTACCTACCTACCTACCTACCTACCTCCACCATCACACTCTGCCCTACCTACAGATGTTGGATCTTAATTTGACCTGTATTGTTGCAGCAATTGTAACTTTTTGTCCATAATGTTTGATCAGTGGTTAGACTATCAGCTGTGGTGTTATTCTGGTAGAAAGAACCAACGCTTTGTCAGTCAGTGTGCCTAACGCGCCGCGGCTGATGGGAGGCTCCTTGCTTATAAATGTAGGATGAGACAGACAGATGAGACAGATTTTGTATAGCATGTTAATCAATTACTTATATTAGGATGTAACATTGAACCCATGCTCCACATTTCAGAAGGCTTGAATAATGTAACACAGTCGCTGCCGTGTGTTGTGGCTGCCGTTGGAGACCCACGGTTGTTTTAGCAGTCGTTCTGGGCCGTATCTGGTTGGTTGTCAGGCTGGTTGTCAGGTAGTCAGCAGTATGAGTGGTCTGGTTTCAACAGGCTGGTTGTCAGGTAGTCAGCAGTATGAGTGGTCTGGTTTCAACAGGCTGGTTGTCAGGTAGTCAGCAGTATGAGTGGTCTGGTTTCAACAGGCTGGTTGTCAGGTAGTCAGCAGTATGAGTGGTCTGGTTTCAACAGGCTGGTTGTCAGGTAGTCAGCAGTATGAGTGGTCTGGTTTCAACAGGCTGGTTGTCAGGTAGTCAGCAGTATGAGTGGTCTGGTTTCAACAGGCTGGTTGTCAGGTAGTCAGCAGTATGAGTGGTCTGGTTTCAACAGGCTGGTTGTCAGGTAGTCAGCAGTATGAGTGGTCTGGTCTGGTTTCAACAGGCTGGTTGTCAGCAGTATGAGTGGTCTGGTTTCAACAGGCTGGTTGTCAGGTAGTCAGCAGTATGAGTGGTCTGGTTTCAACAGGCTGGTTGTCAGGTAGGCAGCAGTATGAGTGGTCTGGTTTCAACAGGCTGGTTGTCAGGTAGTCAGCAGTATGAGTGGTCTGGTTTCAACAGGCTGGTTGTCAGGTAGTCAGCAGTATGAGTGGTCTGGTTTCAACAGGCTGGTTGTCAGGTAGTCAGCAGTATGAGTGGTCTGGTTTCAACAGGCTGGTTGTCAGGTAGTCAGCAGTATGAGTGGTCTGGTTTCAACAGGCTGGTTGTCAGGTAGTCAGCAGTATGAGTGGTCTGGTTTCAACAGGCTGGTTGTCAGGTAGTCAGCAGTATGAGTGGTCTGGTTGCAACAGGCTGGTTGTCAGGTAGTCAGCAGTATGAGTGGTCTGCAGCAGGCTGGTTGTCAGGTAATCAGCAGTATGAGTGGTCTGGTCTGCAGCAGGCTGGTTGTCAGGTAGTCAGCAGTATGAGTGGTCTGGTTTCAACAGGCTGGTTGTCAGGTAGTCAGCAGTATGAGTGGTCTGGTCTGGTTTCAACAGGCTGGTTGTCAGCAGTATGAGTGGTCTGGTTTCAACAGGCTGGTTGTCAGGTAGTCAGCAGTATGAGTGGTCTGGTTTCAACAGGCTGGTTGTCAGGTAGTCAGCAGTATGAGTGGTCTGGTTTCAACAGGCTGGTTGTCAGGTAGTCAGCAGTATGAGTGGTCTGGTTTCAACAGGCTGGTTGTCAGGTAGTCAGCAGTATGAGTGGTCTGGTTTCAACAGGCTGGTTGTCAGGTAGTCAGCAGTATGAGTGGTCTGGTTTCAACAGGCTGGTTGTCAGGTAGGCAGCAGTATGAGTGGTCTGGTTTCAACAGGCTGGTTGTCAGGTAGTCAGCAGTATGAGTGGTCTGGTTTCAACAGGCTGGTTGTCAGGTAGTCAGCAGTATGAGTGGTCTGGTTTCAACAGGCTGGTTGTCAGGTAGTCAGCAGTATGAGTGGTCTGGTTTCAACAGGCTGGTTGTCAGGTAGTCAGCAGTATGAGTGGTCTGGTTGCAACAGGCTGGTTGTCAGGTAGTCAGCAGTATGAGTGGTCTGGTTTCAACAGGCTGGTTGTCAGGTAGTCAGCAGTATGAGTGGTCTGGTTTCAACAGGCTGGTTGTCAGGTAGTCAGCAGTATGAGTGGTCTGGTTTCAACAGGCTGGTTGTCAGGTAGTCAGCAGTATGAGTGGTCTGCAGCAGGCTGGTTGTCAGGTAGTCAGCAGTATGAGTGGTCTGGTCTGCAGCAGGCTGGTTGTCAGGTAGTCAGCAGTATGAGTGGTCTGGTCTGCAGCAGGCTGGTTGTCAGGTAGTCAGCAGTATGAGTGGTCTGGTTTCAACAGGCTGGTTGTCAGGTAGTCAGCAGTATGAGTGGTCTGGTTTCAACAGGCTGGTTGTCAGGTAGTCAGCAGTTTGAGTGGTCAGCGGGGAGGCTAGATGCAGCAGGGGGGAGGCTAGATGCAGCAGGGGGGAGGCTATAGACAGGCAGCGGATAGTCAGGCTGATTGAGGTAGTATGTACATGTAGATAATGTGACTGCAGATATGATGAACAGAGAGTAGCAGCAGCGTAAAAGGATTCATGACAACATCACAGAGACACAGATGGCTGTGGAGAAAAAGCCTTTTCAGTCCATAAATATTGTCATGACAATTTTCTGTCCAGATCTATTTCACTGTATTTTGCTTGATGAGATTCTTGTCTCTCTGGTCTATAATTGGAGAGCAGTTCAGAGCCAGATACCCAACGAGCCGGCTACTGAGAGAGAATCCAATCGCTTTGTTTCCTCAGGGGTGAATCGCTCATCATTTGTATTCTGAACATGGACACCAGTAACCTGCATCGCTGCCTAGTTACCACTTCTCCTACATAGTAACCGTCTCACTGAGGGAGGATGGACATGGTGGTCATAGTAACCGTCTCACTGAGGGAGGATGGACATGGTGGTCGTAGTAACCGTCTCACTGAGGGGGGATGGACATGGTGGTCGTAGTAACCGTCTCACTGAGGGAGGATGGACATGGTGGTCGTAGTAACCGTCTCACTGAGGGAGGATGGACATGGTGGTCGTAGTAACCGTCTCACTGAGGGAGGATGGACATGGTGGTCGTAGTAACCGTCTCACTGAGGGAGGATGGACATGGTGGTCGTAGTAACCGTCTCACTGAGGGAGGATGGACATGGTGGTCGTAGTAACCGTCTCACTGAGGGAGGATGGACATGGTGGTCGTAGTAACCGTCTCACTGAGGGAGGATGGACATGGTGGTCGTAGTAACCGTCTCACTGAGGGAGGATGGACATGGTGGTCGTAGTAACCGTCTCACTGAGGGGGGATGGACATGGTGGTCGTAGTAACCGTCTCACTGAGGGGGGATGGACATGGTGGTCGTAGTAACCGTCTCACTGAGGGAGGATGGACATGGTGGTCGTAGTAACCGTCTCACTGAGGGAGGATGGACATGGTGGTCGTAGTAACCGTCTCACTGAGGGAGGATGGACATGGTGGTCGTAGTAACCGTCTCACTGAGGGAGGATGGACATGGTGGTCGTAGTAACCGTCTCACTGAGGGGGGATGGACATGGTGGTCGTAGTAACCGTCTCACTGAGGGGGGATGGACATGGTGGTCGTAGTAACCGTCTCACTGAGGGAGGATGGACATGGTGGTCGTAGTAACCGTCTCACTGAGGGAGGATGGACATGGTGGTCGTAGTAACCGTCTCACTGAGGGAGGATGGACATGGTGGTCGTAGTAACCGTCTCACTGAGGGAGGATGGACATGGTGGTCGTAGTAACCGTCTCACTGAGGGGGGATGGACATGGTGGTCGTAGTAACCGTCTCACTGAGGGAGGATGGACATGGTGGTCGTAGTAACCGTCTCACTGAGGGAGGACGGACATGGTGGTCGTAGTAACCGTCTCACTGAGGGAGGACGGACATGGTGGTCGTAGTAACCGTCTCACTGAGGGAGGACGGACATGGTGGTCGTAGTAACCGTCTCACTGAGGGAGGACGGACATGGTGGTCGTAGTAACCGTCTCACTGAGGGAGGACGGACATGGTGGTCGTAGTAACCGTCTCACTGAGGGAGGACGGACATGGTGGTCGTAGTAACCGTCTCACTGAGGGAGGACGGACATGGTGGTCGTAGTAACCGTCTCACTGAGGGAGGACGGACATGGTGGTCGTAGTAACCGTCTCACTGAGGGAGGACGGACATGGTGGTCGTAGTAACCGTCTCACTGAGGGAGGACGGACATGGTGGTCGTAGTAACCGTCTCACTGAGGGAGGACGGACATGGTGGTCGTAGTAACCGTCTCACTGAGGGAGGACGGACATGGTGGTCGTAGTAACCGTCTCACTGAGGGAGGACGGACATGGTGGTCGTAGTAACCGTCTCACTGAGGGAGGACGGACATGGTGGTCGTAGTAACCGTCTCACTGAGGGAGGACGGACATGGTGGTCGTAGTAACCGTCTCACTGAGGGAGGACGGACATGGTGGTCGTAGTAACCGTCTCACTGAGGGAGGACGGACATGGTGGTCGTAGTAACCGTCTCACTGAGGGGGGGATGGACATGGTGGTCGTAGTAACCGTCTCACTGAGGGGGGATGGACATGGTGGTCGTAGTAACCGTCTCACTGAGGGAGGATGGACATGGTGGTCGTAGTAACCGTCTCACTGAGGGGGGATGGACATGGTGGTCGTAGTAACCCTCTCACTGAGGGGGGATGGACATGGTGGTCGTAGTAACCGTCTCACTGAGGGGGGATGGTCATGGTGGTCGTAGTAACCGTCTCACTGAGGGAGGATGGACATGGTGGTCGTAGTAACCGTCTCACTGAGGGAGGATGGACATGGTGGTCGTAGTAACCGTCTCACTGAGGGAGGATGGACATGGTGGTCGTAGTAACCGTCTCACTGAGGGAGGATGGACATGGTGGTCGTAGTAACCGTCTCACTGAGGGAGGATGGACATGGTGGTCGTAGTAACCGTCTCACTGAGGGAGGATGGACATGGTGGTCGTAGTAACCGTCTCACTGAGGGAGGATGGACATGGTGGTCGTAGTAACCGTCTCACTGAGGGAGGATGGACATGGTGGTCGTAGTAACCGTCTCACTGAGGGAGGATGGACATGGTGGTCGTAGTAACCGTCTCACTGAGGGAGGATGGACATGGTGGTCGTAGTAACCGTCTCACTGAGGGAGGATGGACATGGTGGTCGTAGTAACCGTCTCACTGAGGGAGGATGGACATGGTGGTCGTAGTAACCGTCTCACTGAGGGAGGATGGACATGGTGGTCGTAGTAACCGTCTCACTGAGGGAGGATGGACATGGTGGTCGTAGTAACCGTCTCACTGAGGGAGGATGGACATGGTGGTCGTAGTAACCGTCTCACTGAGGGAGGATGGACATGGTGGTCGTAGTAACCGTCTCACTGAGGGAGGATGGACATGGTGGTCGTAGTAACCGTCTCACTGAGGGAGGATGGACATGGTGGTCGTAGTAACCGTCTCACTGAGGGAGGATGGACATGGTGGTCGTAGTAACCGTCTCACTGAGGGGGGATGGACATGGTGGTCGTAGTAACCGTCTCACTGAGGGAGGATGGACATGGTGGTCGTAGTAACCGTCTCACTGAGGGAGGATGGACATGGTGGTCGTAGTAACCGTCTCACTGAGGGAGTGTGTGAGAGGAGAGAGCTGATTGGTTTGGTGAGAGAGCTGATTGGTTTGGTGTGAGAGGAGAGAGAGCTGATTGCTTTGGTGTGAGAGGAGAGAGAGCTGATTGCTTTGGTGTGAGAAGAGAGAGAGATTGGTTTGGTGTAAGAGAGAGCTGATTGGTTTGGTGTGAGAGAGAGCTGATTGGTTTGGTGTGAGAGAGAGCTGATTGGTTTGGTGTGAGAGAGAGCTGATTGCTTTGGTGTAAGAGAGAGCTGATTGCTTTGGTGTAAGAGAGAGCTGATTGCTTTGGTGTAAGAGAGAGCTGATTGCTTTGGTGTGAGAGAGAGCTGATTGCTTTGGTGTGAGAGAGAGCTGATTGCTTTGGTGTGAGAGAGAGCGGATTGCTTTGGTGTGAGAAGAGAGAGAGAGCTGATTGGTTTGGTGTGAGAGAGAGCTGATTGCTTTGGTGTAAGAGAGAGCTGATTGCTTTGGTGTGAGAGAGCGGATTGCTTTGGTGTGAGAAGAGAGAGAGAGCTGATTGCTTTGTTGTGAGAGAGAGCTGATTGCTTTGGTGTAAGAGAGAGCTGATTGCTTTGGTGTGAGAGAGCGGATTGCTTTGGTGTGAGAGAGAGCTGATTGCTTTGGTGTGAGAGAACAGCAAACGACCCTCGGTCAGATCCGTTGCGTTGACTGGAGCCTTTATATACTGAACAACAACACACGACCCTCGGTCAGATCCGTTGTGTTGACTGGAGCCTTAGATTAAGGCTGAGTCCCAAATGGCACCATATTCCCTATATTAACACTACTGTTGACCAGAGCCCTATTCCCTATATAGAACACTACTGTTGACCAGAGCCATATTCCCTATATTAACACTACTGTTGACCAGAGCCCTATTCCCTATATAGTACACTACTGTTGACCAAAGCCCTATTCCCTATATAGAACACTACTGTTGACCAGGGCCCTATTCCCTATATAGAACACTACTGTTGACCAGAGCCCTATTCCCTATATAGAACACTACTGTTGACCAGAGCCCTATTCCCTATATAGAACACTACTGTTGACCAGAGCCCTATTCCCTATATAGAACACTACTGTTGACCAGAGCCCTATTCCCTATATAGAACACTACTGTTGACCAGAGCCCTATTCCCTATATAGAACACTACTGTTGACCAGGGCCCTATTCCCTATATAGAACACTACTGTTGACCAGAGCCATATTCCCTATATAGAACACTACTGTTGACCAGAGCCCTATTCCCTATATAGAACACTACTGTTGACCAGAGCCCTATTCCCTATATAGAACACTACTGTTGACCAGAGCCCTATTCCCTATATAGAACACTACTGTTGACCAGAGCCCTATTCCCTATATAGAACACTACTGTTGACCAGAGCCCTATTCCCTATATAGAACACTACTGTTGACCAGGGCCCTATTCCCTATATAGAACACTACTGTTGACCAGAGCCCTATTCCCTATATAGAACACTACTGTTGACCAGGGCCCTATTCCCTATATAGAACACTACTGTTGACCAGAGCCCTATTCCCTATATAGAACACTACTGTTGACCAGGGCCCTATTCCCTATATAGAACACTACTGTTGACCAGAGCCCTATTCCCTATATAGAACACTACTGTTGACCAGGGCCCTATTCCCTATATAGAACACTACTGTTGACCAGAGCCCTATTCCCTATATAGAACACTACTGTTGACCAGGGCCCTATTCCCTATATAGAACACTACTGTTGACCAGGGCCCTATTCCCTATATAGAACACTACTGTTGACCAGGGCCCTATTCCCTATATAGAACACTACTGTTGACCAGAGCCCTATTCCCTATATAGAACACTACTGTTGACCAGGGCCCTATTCCCTATATAGAACACTACTGTTGACCAGAGCCCTATTCCCTATATAGAACACTACTGTTGACCAGGGCCCTATTCCCTATATAGAACACTACTGTTGACCAGAGCCCTATTCCCTATATAGAACACTACTGTTGACCAGAGCCCTATTCCCTATATAGAACACTACTGTTGACCAGGGCCCTATTCCCTATATAGAACACTACTGTTGACCAGGGCCCATAGGGAATATATATGTGTGTGTGTGAGAGAGACATGTCTGTGACGCGGCCAGTCGCCAGTCCACTGCTGCCAGAGTTGTAATCATTCTGTGAGACTGTGTTGTCATTCATTTCTTCAGCTTGGTGAACCAGAACTATCAATCTGAAGTCCATATCACTGCAATCAGCAGCAGTAATGTGTGGAACAGCATCCACTTTAAACACTGTAGAATCCATTAGTATCAGAGGATCAGGGAGAAACTGAAGCTCTGTTGGTCTACAAAATACCACAAGGATTTCAGAGCTACTAGTTAAAAAAATCAGAAGACATTTTGTTTGTCTTTGAAAGTTTATTTTGTCAAATCCTTCATTTGAGAGAGGCTAGCTTTGAGAGAGAGAGACGTGTTCTGTTAACCTGATAACTATTGTCACTCTGTCAGGGTCCTCTATGGGGGGGTCATCCTACCCCTCTCTATCCAGACGCAGGGCTGGGGGTTGCTAGTGAGCCCACTGAAAGGACCGGGTGGAATCCCCAGTCACTGAGTCAACAGCCAGTCATCTGGCCCTGTCTGTCTACTGCTGCAGACCACTCTGTCCTGGACCCCTCTGGCAGCTGTTGGCATCCCGTGCTCGGTCAGGTGGTGTCTCTCAGCCGGCTAGCTCAGGGAGGAAAGATGACATCCTGTCAGAGTAAATCGTTACAGGGCTGATGGTTCTCTGTCCTTTTAATGATCAGTCTGTAGGAGCACAGCTACTTCAGTGCTGCGTGCATGGTGCCCATAGTCCTGTGGTGTGTACTATGAGGAGGGAAGGAGGATGGTCCTGTGGTGTGTACTATGGGGAGGGAAGGAGGATGGTCCTGTGGTGTGTACTATGAGGAGGGAAGGAGGATGGTCCTGTGGTGTGTACTATGGGGAGGGAAGGAGGACGGTCCTGTGGTGTGTACTATGAGGAGGGAAGGAGGATGGTCCTGTGGTGTGTACTATGAGGAGGGAAGGAGGATGGTCCTGTGGTGTGTACTATGAGGAGGGAAGGAGGATGGTCCTGTGGTGTGTACTATGAGGAGGGAAGGAGGATGGTCCTGTGGTGTGTACTATGAGGAGGGAAGGAGGATGGTCCTGTGGTGTGTACTATGAGGAGGGAAGGAGGATGGTCCTGTGGTGTGTACTATGAGGAGGGAAGGAGGACGGTCCTGTGGTGTGTACTATGAGGAGGGAAGGAGGACGGTCCTGTGGTGTGTACTATGAGGAGGGAAGGAGGATGGTCCTGTGGTGTGTACTATGAGGAGGGAAGGAGGATGGTCCTGTGGTGTGTACTATGAGGAGGGAAGGAGGATGGTCCTGTGGTGTGTACTATGAGGAGGGAAGGAGGATGGTCCTGTGGTGTGTACTATGAGGAGGGAAGGAGGATGGTCCTGTGGTGTGTACTATGAGGAGGGAAGGAGGACGGTCCTGTGGTGTGTACTATGAGGAGGGAAGGAGGACGGTCCTGTGGTGTGTACTATGAGGAGGGAAGGAGGACGGTCCTGTGGTGTGTACTATGAGGAGGGAAGGAGGATGGTCCTGTGGTGTGTACTATGAGGAGGGAAGGAGGATGGTCCTGTGGTGTGTACTATGAGGAGGGAAGGAGGACGGTCCTGTGGTGTGTACTATGAGGAGGGAAGGAGGACGGTCCTGTGGTGTGTACTATGAGGAGGGAAGGAGGACGGTCCTGTGGTGTGTACTATGAGGAGGGAAGGAGGACGGTCCTGTGGTGTGTACTATGAGGAGGGAAGGAGGATGGTCCTGTGGTGTGTACTATGGGGAGGGAAGGAGGACGGTCCTGTGGTGTGTACTATGGGGAGGGAGGGCGGTCCTGTGGGGAGGGAATGAGGACGGTCCTGTGGTGTGTACTATGGGGAGGGAATGAGGACGGTCCTGTGGGGAGGGAAGGAGGACGGTCCTGTGGTGTGTACTATGAGGAGGGAAGGAGGATGGTCCTGTGGTGTGTACTATGAGGAGGGAAGGA
The DNA here is from genome assembly GCF_045679555.1 of Salvelinus alpinus. Classification (NCBI taxonomy): domain Eukaryota; kingdom Metazoa; phylum Chordata; class Actinopteri; order Salmoniformes; family Salmonidae; genus Salvelinus; species Salvelinus alpinus. The sequence goes on from NC_092088.1 coordinate 107,762,255, forward strand.
GGACGGTCCTGTGGTGTGTACTATGAGGAGGGAAGGAGGACGGTCCTGTGGTGTGTACTATGGGGAGGGAATGAGGACTGTCCTGTGGTGTGTACTATGGGGAGGGAATGAGGACTGTCCTGTGGTGTGTACTATGGGGAGGGAAGGAGGACGGTCCTGTGGGCTATGGGGAGGGAAGGAGGACGGTCCTGTGTACTATGGGGAGGGAATGAGGATGGTCCTGTGGCGAGGGAATGAGGAACCCTCGTAGTGGTGCAGCCTGGCTGTGATGAAGGAACCCTCGTAGTGGTGCAGCCTGGCTGTGATGAAGGAACCCTCGTAGTGGTGCAGCCTGGCTGTGATGAAGGAACCCTCGTAGTGTTGCAGCCTGGCTGTGATGAAGGAACCCTTGTAGTGATGCAGCCTGGCTGTGATGAAGGAACCCTTGTAGTGATGCAGCCTGGCTGTGATGAAGGAACCCTCGTAGTGGTGCAGCCTGGCTGTGATGAAGGAACCCTCGTAGTGGTGCAGCCTGGCTGCGATGAAGGAACCCTCGTAGTGATGCAGCCTGGCTGTGATGAAGGAACCCTCGTAGTGGTGCAGCCTGGCTGTGATGAAGGAACCCTCGTAGTGGTGCAGCCTGGCTGTGATGAAGGAACCCTCGTAGTGATGCAGCCTGGCTGTGATGAAGGAACCCTCGTAGTGGTGCAGCCTGGCTGTGATGAAGGAACCCTCGTAGTGGTGCAGCCTGGCTGTGATGAAGGAACCCTCGTAGTGGTGCAGCCTGGCTGTGATGAAGGAACCCTCGTAGTGGTGCAGCCTGGCTGTGATGAAGGAACCCTCGTAGTGGTGCAGCCTGGCTGTGATGAAGGAACCCTCGTAGTGGTGCAGCCTGGCTGTGATGAAGGAACCCTCGTAGTGGTGCAGCCTGGATGCAGTACAGTCTAACTCTATCCATCAGATTAGTACTTGAATGGCAACCTAATCCCTATATAGTGCACTACTTTTAACTGGGCCCCCCCCTTCTCTCCAAAATAGGGAGTAGTAGGGTGCTATTTGGGAATCAGCAGGGCTTACAACAGGGCTTAGTGCAGGGTTCATGTTAACGACCAACACAGCGTAGTCTGAAGAGCTGTGTTCTGGGGGGGAGCAGATAATGAAGAGGGAAGCTCTGACATGAAGGTATTACAGTCTGCTTTAATCAGCTGTGGGGTCAGCTCTCATCTCTCTACGGTGGCACGTTGATGGCTTTATTAAGGTCCTCTGTTTGGAAATCCCTCTAGTCTCTCGCTCTGTCTCTGTTGGGCTTTCTGCCTCGGTCTGCCTCTGTCTGTCTTTACCTCCATTTCCTGCTCTTCCCCCCCTTTCACGGGTGCACATGGGAGTTGAATTAGAGCGGGGGGGGGGGTGAATGTCGGTTAGACTGTTAGACTGTTAGACTGCTGGTGTCTGTTAGACTGTTAGACTGCTGGTGTCTGTTAGACTGTTAGACTGCTGGTGACTGTTAGACTGCCGGTGTCTGTTAGACTGTTAGACTGTTAGACTGCTGTTAGACTGTTAGACTGCTGGTGTCTGTTAGACTGTTAGGCTGCTGGTGTCTGTTAGACTGTTAGACTGCTGGTGTCTGTTAGACTGTTAGACTGCTGGTGTCTGTTAGACTGTTAGACTGCTGGTGTCTGTTAGACTGTTAGACTGCTGGTGTCTGTTAGACTGTTAGACTGTTAGGCTGCTGGTGTCAGACTGTTAGGCTGCTGGTGTCTGTTAGACTGTTAGACTGCTGGTGGCTGTTAGACTGTTAGACTGCTGGTGTCTGTTAGACTGTTAGACTGCTGGTGTCTGTTAGACTGTTAGACTGCTGGTGTCTGTTAGACTGTTAGACTGTTAGGCTGCTGGTGTCAGACTGTTAGGCTGCTGGTGTCTGTTAGACTGTTAGACTGCTGGTGTCGGTTAGACTGTTAGGCTGCTGGTGTCTGTTAGACTGTTAGACTGTTAGACTGCTGGTGTCTGTTAGACTGTTAGACTGCTGGTGTCGGTTAGACTGTTAGGCTGCTGGTGTCTGTTAGACTGTTAGACTGTTAGACTGCTGGTGTCTGTTAGACTGTTAGACTGTTAGACTGCTGGTGTCTGTTAGACTGTTAGGCTGCTGGTGTCTGTTAGACTGTTAGACTGCTGGTGGCTGTTAGACTGTTAGACTGTTAGACTGCTGGTGTCTGTTAGACTGTTAGACTGCTGGTGGCTGTTAGACTGTTAGACTGTTAGACTGCTGGTGTCTGTTAGACTGTTAGGCTGCCGGTGTCTGTTAGACTGTTAGACTGCTGGTGTCTGTTAGACTGTTAGACTGCTGGTGGCTGTTAGACTGTTAGACTGTTAGGCTGCTGGTGTCTGTTAGACTGTTAGACTGCTGGTGTCTGTTAGACTGTTAGACTGCTGGTGTCTGTTAGACTGTTAGACTGTTAGGCTGCTGGTGTCTGTTAGACTGTTAGACTGCTGGTGTCTGTTAGACTGTTAGACTGCCGGTGTCTGTTAGACTGTTAGGCTGCTGGTGTCTGTTAGACTGTTAGACTGTTAGACTGCTGGTGTCTGTTAGACTGTTAGACTGCTGGTGTCTGTTAGACTGTTAGACTGCTGGTGTCTGTTAGACTGTTAGACTGCTGGTGTCTGTTAGACTGTTAGACTGCTGGTGTCTGTTAGACTGTTAGACTGTTAGGCTGCTGGTGTCTGTTAGACTGTTAGACTGCTGGTGGCTGTTAGACTGTTAGACTGCTGGTGTCTGTTAGACTGTTAGACTGCTGGTGTCTGTTAGACTGTTAGGCTGCTGGTGTCTGTTAGACTGTTAGACTGCTGGTGTCTGTTAGACTGTTAGACTGCTGGTGTCTGTTAGACTGCTGGTGTCTGTTAGACTGCTGGTGTCTGTTAGACTGTTAGACTGCTGGTGTCTGTTAGACTGTTAGACTGCTGGTGTCTGTTAGACTGTTAGGCTGCTGGTGTCTGTTAGACTGTTAGGCTGCTGGTGTCTGTTAGACTGCTGGTGTCTGTTAGACTGCTGGTGTCTGTTAGACTGTTAGACTGCTGGTGTCTGTTAGACTGTTAGACTGCTGGTGTCTGTTAGACTGTTAGACTGTTAGACTGCTGGTGTCTGTTAGACTGTTAGACTGTTAGGCTGCTGGTGTCTGTTAGACTGTTAGGCTGCTGGTGTCTGTTAGACTGTTAGGCTGCTGGTGTCTGTTAGACTGTTAGGCTGCTGGTGTCTGTTAGACTGTTAGACTGCTGGTGGCTGTTAGACTGTTAGACTGCTGGTGTCTGTTAGACTGTTAGACTGCTGGTGTCTGTTAGACTGTTAGACTGCTGGTGGCTGTTAGACTGTTAGGCTGCTGGTGTCTGTTAGACTGTTAGACTGCTGGTGTCTGTTAGACTGTTAGACTGCTGGTGTCTGTTAGACTGCTGGTGTCTGTTAGACTGTTAGACTGCTGGTGTCTGTTAGACTGTTAGACTGCTGGTGTCTGTTAGACTGTTAGGCTGCTGGTGTCTGTTAGACTGTTAGACTGCTGGTGTCTGTTAGACTGTTAGGCTGCTGGTGTCTGTTAGACTGTTAGACTGCTGGTGTCTGTTAGACTGTTAGACTGCTGGTGTCTGTTAGACTGTTAGGCTGCTGGTGTCTGTTAGACTGTTAGACTGCTGGTGTCTGTTAGACTGTTAGACTGCTGGTGTCTGTTAGACTGTTAGACTGCTGGTGTCTGTTAGACTGTTAGACTGCTGGTGTCTGTTAGACTGTTAGGCTGCTGGTGTCTGTTAGACTGTTAGACTGCTGGTGTCTGTTAGACTGTTAGACTGCTGGTGTCTGTTAGACTGCTGGTGTCTGTTAGACTGTTAGACTGCTGGTGTCTGTTAGACTGTTAGACTGTTAGGCTGCTGGTGTCTGTTAGACTGTTAGACTGCTGGTGTCTGTTAGACTGTTAGACTGCTGGTGTCTGTTAGACTGTTAGGCTGCTGGTGTCTGTTAGACTGTTAGACTGCTGGTGTCTGTTAGACTGTTAGACTGCTGGTGTCTGTTAGACTGTTAGACTGCTGGTGTCTGTTAGACTGTTAGACTGCTGGTGTCTGTTAGACTGTTAGACTGTTAGGCTGCTGGTGTCTGTTAGACTGTTAGACTGCTGTTGTCTGTTAGACTGTTAGACTGCTGGTGACTGTTAGACTGTTAGACTGCTGGTGTCTGTTAGACTGTTAGACTGCTGGTGTCTGTTAGACTGTTAGACTGCTGGTGTCTGTTAGACTGTTAGACTGTTAGGCTGCTGGTGTCTGTTAGACTGTTAGACTGTTAGACTGCTGGTGTCTGTTAGACTGTTAGACAGTTAGACTGCTGGTGTCTGTTAGACTGTTAGGCTGCTGGTGTCTGTTAGACTGTTAGACTGCTGGTGTCTGTTAGACTGTTAGGCTGCTGGTGTCTGTTAGACTGTTAGACTGCTGGTGTCTGTTAGACTGTTAGACTGCTGGTGTCTGTTAGACTGTTAGACTGCTGGTGTCTGTTAGACTGTTAGACTGCTGGTGTCTGTTAGACTGTTAGACTGCTGGTGGCTGTTAGACTGTTAGACTGCTGGTGTCTGTTAGACTGTTAGACTGCTGGTGGCTGTTAGACTGTTAGACTGCTGGTGGCTGTTAGACTGCTGGTGGCTGTTAGACTGTTAGACTGCTGGTGGCTGTTAGACTGTTAGACTGTTAGGCTGCTGGTGTCTGTTAGACTGTTAGGCTGCTGGTGGCTGTTAGACTGTTAGACTGCTGGTGTCTGTTAGACTGTTAGACTGCTGGTGTCTGTTAGACTGTTAGACTGCTGGTGGCTGTTAGACTGTTAGACTGCTGGTGGCTGTTAGACTGTTAGACTGCTGGTGGCTGTTAGACTGTTAGACTGCTGGTGGCTGTTAGACTGTTAGACTGCTGGTGTCTGTTAAACTGTTAGACTGCTGGTGTCTGTTAGACTGTTAGACTGCTGGTGGCTGTTAGACTGTTAGACTGCTGGTGTCTGTTAGACTGTTAGACTGCTGGTGGCTGTTAGACTGTTAGACTGTTAGACTGCTGGTGTCTGTTAGACTGTTAGACTGTTAGGCTGCTGGTGTCTGTTAGACTGTTAGACTGTTAGACTGCTGGTGTCTGTTAGACTGTTAGACTGTTAGACTGCTGGTGGCTGTTAGACTGTTAGACTGCTGGTGGCTGTTAGACTGTTAGACTGCTGGTGGCTGTTAGACTGTTAGACTGTTAGACTGCTGGTGTCTGTTAGACTGTTAGACTGTTAGGCTGCTGGTGTCTGTTAGACTGTTAGACTGCTGGTGGCTGTTAGACTGTTAGACTGCTGGTGTCTGTTAGACTGTTAGACTGCTGGTGTCTGTTAGACTGTTAGACTGCTGGTGACTGCCTGAGCTGTACTGGCAGGGTGGGGGTGGAGGGAGGGACCTGAGCTGTACTGGCAGGGTGGGGGTGGAGGGAAGGATCTGAGCTGTACTGGCAGGGTGGGGGTAGAGGGAGGGACCTGAGCTGTACTGGCAGGGTGGGGGTGGAGGGAAGGATCTGAGCTGTACTGGCAGGGTGGGGGTAGAGGGAGGGACCTGAGCTGTACTGGCAGGGTGGGGGAGGAGGGAGGGACCTGAGCTGTACTGGCAGGGTGGGGGTGGAGGGAGGGACCTGAGCTGTACTGGCAGGGTGGGGGTGGAGGGAGGGACCTGAGCTGTACTGGCAGGGTGGGGGTAGAGGGAGGGACCTGAGCTGTACTGGCAGGGTGGGGGTGGAGGGAGGGACCTGAGCTGTACTGGCAGGGTGGGGGTAGAGGGAGGGACCTGAGCTGTACTGGCAGGGTGGGGGTGGAGAAAGGGACCTGAGCTGTATTGGCAGGGTGGGGGGGAGGGAGGGCGAGAGCACGAGAGAGAGAGGGAGGGCGAGAGCACGAGAGAGGGAGGGCGAGAGCACGAGAGAGGGAGGGCGAGAGCACGAGAGAGGGAGGGCGAGAGCACGAGAGAGGGAGGGCGAGAGCACGAGAGAGGGAGGGCGAGAGCACGAGAGAGGGAGGGCGAGAGCACGAGAGAGGGAGGGCGAGAGCACGAGAGAGGGAGGGCGAGAGCACGAGAGAGGGAGGGCGAGAGCACGAGAGAGGGAGAGGGAGGGCGAGAGCGAGAGAGAGAGAGGGACGAGAGCAGAGAGAGAGAGAGAGAGGGAGGTGTGGTGCAATGTAGTGCGCTGCCAACCCACAGCTCTCTGCGTCCTCCCCCAACAGGACGGGTAGCCTATCCTCATCAGAGAGGTCTTTGAAACCTTGAATAAGAGTTTCAAATTTGGGGAAATGACACTCTCTAATTGTTTTGTATTTTTTACATTTTGTCAGGAAATGCAGCTCTGTCTCGGGTTCTGCTGTTGTGCAGTGGTTGCACAGTCTTTCCTCTACAGGGAGCCAGGTTTTCCTGTGTCTACCCTTCTCAATGGCAAGGCTGTGCTCACTGAGCCTGTACTTTGTCAAGGTTTTTCTAAGGTTTTGATCAGTAACCATGGTCAAATATTTAGCCACGGTGTACTGTCGATTTAGGGCCAGATAGCACTGCATTTTGCTTTGTGTTTGTGCTTGTGTTTCCCAATAAGCAATATAGTTTTGTTTTGACTGTGTTGTAATTTGGTTTATCCTGATTGATTGGATGTTCTGGTCCTGAGGCTTCAGTGTGTTAGTAGAACAGGTTTGTTCTCTCTCTGTCTCTCTCTCTCTCTCAATTCAAGGGGCTTTATTGGCATGGGAAACATGTGTTAACATTGCCAAAGCAAGTGAGGTAGGTAATATACAAAAGTCAAATAAAAATGAACAGTAAACATTACACATACAGAAGTTTCAAAACAATAAAGACATTACAAATGTCATATTATATATATGCAGTGTTGTAACAATGTACAAATGGTTAAAGCACACAAGTTAAAATAAATAAACATAAATATGGGTTGTATTTACAGTGGTGTTTGTTCTTCACTGGTTGCCCTTTTCTTGTGGCAACAGGTCACAAATCTTGCTGCTGTGATGGCACACTGTGGAATTTCACCCAGTAGATATGGGAGTTTATCAAAATTGGATTTGTTTTCGAATTCTTTCTCTCTCTCTCTCTCTCTCTCTCTCTCTCATTCAATTCAAGGGGCTTTATTGGCATGGGAAACATGTGTTAACATTGCCAAAGCAAGTGAAGTAGATATTATACAAAAGTGAAATAAACAATACAAATTAACAGTAAACATTACACATACAGAAGTTTCAAAACAATAAAGACATTACAAATGTTATATTATATATATACAGTGTTGTAACAATGTACAAATGGTTAA